>NW_026576636.1:47500-79487 GCF_028641065.1 Leucoraja erinaceus
CTGTGTGTCTAGTGTGTGTATATAACTGTGTGTGTCTAGTGTGTGTGCGTATAACTGCGTATGTGTGTCTAGTGTGTGTGTATAACTATGTGTGTATCTAGTGTGTGTGTGTGTGTCTAGCGTGTGTATGTCTAGTGTGTGTGTGTAACTGCATGTGACTGTGTGTCAAGTGTGTGTGTGTGTCTAGTGTGTGTATATAACTGCGTATGTGTGCCTAGTGTGTGTGTATAACTATGTGTGTACCTAGTGTGTGTGTCTAGTGTGTGTGTGTGTATATGACTGCGTATGTGTGTCTAGTGTGTGTGTGTCTAGTGTGTGTGTGTGTATATAACTGCATATGTGTGTCTAGTGTGTGTGTGTCTAGTGTGTGTGTGTAACTGCATGTGACTGTGTGTGTCAAGTGTGTGTGTGTGTCTAGTGTGTGTATATAACTGCGTATGTGTGTCTAGTGTGTGTGTATAACTATGTGTGTATCTAGTGTGTGTGTCTAGTGTGTGTGTGTGTCTAGTGTGTGTGTATATGACTGGGTTTGTTTTTTGTGTGTGGGTGTATAGGTGTGTGTGTGTCTAGTGTGTGTGTGTAACTGTGCGTGTGACTGTGTGTGTGTGTCTAGTGTGTGTGCGTAACTGTGTGTGTGTGTATAGCTGTGTGTGTGCGTAACTGTGTGTGTATAGCTGTGTGTGTATATAACAGTGTGTGTGTATAACAGTGTGTATGTATAACTGTGTGTGTATATAACTGTGTGTGTGTGTGCGTGTGTCTAGTGTGTGTGTGTAACTGTGTGTGTGTGTGTATAACTGTGTGTGTGCATCTGTCTGTGTGTAACTGCGTGTGTGCTGTAGTGTATGTGTTATAATGTGTATGTGTTATAATGTGTGTTGTGTTATAGTGTGTGTGTGTATAACTGTGTATGTGTGTGTATAACTATGTGTGTGTCTGTCTGTGTGTAACTGCGTGTGTGCTGTAGTGTATGTGTTATGCGTGCGTGTTATAGTGTGTATGTGGTTTGCGTTTAGCATGTTCTTCCCGTGATCGCGTGGGTTTCCTCCGGGTTCCCGCCACGCCCCCAGGGCATGCGGTTTTGTAGGTTCCTGGTGGAAAATTATCTGATGAAGGGCCTCAACACGAAACGTCACCCACCCCTTCTCTCCAGGGATGCTGCCTGTCCCGCTGAGTTACTCCAGCTTTTTGCATCTATCTTCGGGTTTGTAGGTCAAATGTGTTCTGTAAATTGCCGCCAGTGGATGAGAAAGTGAGGTAACACAGAACTAGTGTGAGCACGGGTGATCGATGGTCAGGAGGGTGGGCCCAAGGGCCTGTGTCTACGCTGTCTCTCTAAACTAAACTATCGTGTCTTCTGTCAATTGTCTCTACGGAACGTGTAGGAAGTGGGCTAACAATAACCAGCGTGTAGATAAGCAAGGAACTGCAGATGATGGTCACCACACAAAAATACACAAAGTGCTGGAGTAACTCAACAGGCCAGGCAGCATCTCTGGAGAACATGGAGGAGATGTGACGTTTCGGGTCGAGACACTTCCCCAGTGTGATTTCGCGATAACATCTGATTCAGGTCTCGCCAATGCCCGGTGCTATAGCGGGCCCACACTATAATATAACCATATAACCATATAACAATTACAGCACGGAAACAGGCCATCTCGGCCCTACAAGTCCGTGCCGAACAACTTTTTTTCCCCTTAGTCCCACCTGCCTGCACTCATACCATAACCCTCCATTCCCTTCTCATCCATATGCCTATCCAATTTATTTTTAAATGACACCAATGAACCTGCCTCCACCACTTCCACTGGAAGCTCATTCCACACCGCTACCACTCTCTGAGTAAAGAAGTTCCCCCTCATATTACCCCTAAACTTCTGTCCCTTAATTCTGAAGTCATGTCCTCTTGTTTGAATCTTCTCTATTCTCAAAGGGAAAAGCTTTTCCACGTCAACTCTGTCTATCCCTCTCATCATTTTAAAGACCTCTATCAAGTCCCCCCTTAACCTTCTGCGCTCCAGAGAATAAAGACCTAACTTATTCAACCTATCTCTGTAACTTAGTTGTTGAAACCCAGGCAACATTCTAGTAAATCTCCTCTGTACTCTCTCTATTTTGTTGACATCTTTCCTATAATTGGGCGACCAAAATTGTACACCATACTCCAGAATTGGTCTCACCAATGCCTTGTACAATTTTAACATTACATCCCAGCTTCTATACTCAATGCTCTGATTTATAAAGGCTAGCATACCAAAAGCTTTCTTTACCACCCTGTCTATATGAGATTCCACCTTCAAGGAACTATGCACGGTTATTCCCAGATCCCTCTGTTCAACTGTATTCTTCAATTCCCTACTGATTGTGATATGTTGGCCCGGTTGCACAGCGGTAGAGTTGCTGCCTCACAGCGCAGCACACATACACACCCGGGTTGCATCTCGACTACGGCTGCATGTCTGTACGGATTTCGTACATTCTGCGTGGATTTTCCCCGGGCGCTCCGGTTTCCGCCCACACTACAGGTTTGCAGGTTAAAAGCTTTTCCTCCTGTCAGTCCTAAATGGCATACCCCTTATTCTTAAATGTCCCCGCTATATCTCTGAACTAAACTAAACACGAGCTTGTACTAGCCCTATACTCTGCAATCCCTCATCTCCCCCCTCATTTCACCACAGACCCTGCTTGCTTTCCCACTAAAGAACCATGGAGCCCAAACCATCGCCTGTCCAAACGTTGGGCTGTGAAATCTCCCCCCTTCCCCTCTTCTCCCCTCCCCTCCCTTGCCCTCTGAGGAAGGACATTCTTGCCATAGAGGGAGTGCAGAGTGCTTTCATAGCAAAAGGATTTTGGTGGCAAAAACGGGAAAACAGACTATTATCTAAATGGTGGCCGACTAGGAAAAGGGGAGATGCAGCGAGACCTGGGTGTCATGGTACACCAGTCATTGAAGGTAGGCATGCAGGTGTAGCAGGCAGTAAAGAAAGCGAATGGTATGTTAGCTTTCATTGCAAAAGGATTTGAGTATAGGAGCAGGGAGGTTCTACTGCAGTTGTACAGGGTCTTGGTGAGACCACACCTGGAGTATTGCGTACAGTTTTGGTCTCCAAATCTGAGGAAGGACATTATTGCCAAAGAGGGAGTGCAGAGAAGGTTCACCAGACTGATTCCTGGGATGTCAGGACTGTCTTATGAAGAAAGACTGGATAGACTTGGTTTATACTCTCTAGAATTTAGGAGATTGAGAGGGGATCTTATAGAAACTTACAAAATTCTTAAGGGGTTGGACAGGCTAGATGCAGGAAGATTGCTCCCGATGTTGGGGAAGTCCAGGACAAGGGGTCACAGCTTAAGGTTAAGGGGGAAATCCTTTAAAACCGAGATGAGAAGAACTTTTTTCACACAGAGAGTGGTGAATCTCTGGAACTCTCTGCCACAGAGGGTAGTCGAGGCCACAGTTCATTGGCTATATTTAAGAGGGAGTTATTATTATTATTATTAAAGCTTTATTTCAGACACAGGTCCATATACACATCAAACAGTACAAAGAATTACAAAGATACATTAAGAAATTGCATATTAGCCTAAAATATATATAAGTTAGATGTGGCCCTTGTGGCTAAGGGGATCAGGGGGTATGGAGAGAAGGCAGGTACGGGATACTGAGTTGGATGATCAGCCATGATCATATTGAATGGCGAATGGTGCAGGCTCGAAGGGCCGAATGGCCTCTACTCCTGCACCTAATTTCTATGTTTCTATGTCACCACAGACCCCGCTTGCTTTCCCACTAAAGAACCATTGAGCCCAAACCATCGCCTGTCGAAACGTTGGGCTGTGAAATCTCCCCCCTTCCCCTCTTCTCCCCTCCCCTCCCTTGCCCTCTTCGCCCCCCCCCCAACCCTTGTCACCCCCCCCATCCTCTCCCTCTTCCCCACCCCCTCCCCTCTGCTTCACAGACACTGGGACGCCGATGATGTCTTTGTTTCATGGTGATGTAGACTGCAGGGGAGCTTGAGAGGTGAAGTTTAAGTTAAGATTAACGTGGCAGTTTTGGGCCGTGATCGCCACTGGAAATGGAGGCGAGAGGGTGGATGGATGTGAAAGGTGGATTGTACAGGAGTCAATAAACACGGGTTGTGTGTGGGGGGGGGGGGCAGTGAGAGAGAGAGAGAGAGGGGGGGAGGGAGCGGAGCGCTGAATAAATCGGCCCTTGATGCAACACTGAGTAAGGTATGCGAGGGGAATGAATGGGCAGTGTGTGGAGAGGGCTCATTCCTGGCCCATCTCCCAGTCACTTGCTGTGGACGGTGCACAGGGTGCCCCGGGTCAGTCAGGAGAGTGGGAAAGCTAGCAATCGTTAGCAACACCAGCACACGGTCCCCGGCGAGACTGAACCGCTACCGGGCGGTGCACCGAACTAGGGGCAGGCCACTGGGCCCCGGTGGAGTGAACATAGCAGGGTCATTGGAAGAATGTAGGAAACATAGAAGCCATTCTCCCCATCGAGCCAGCACTACCATTTAATATGACCATGGCTGATCATCCAAAATCAGTGCCCCGTTCCTGCTTGCTCCCCATATCCCTTGATTCCTCTAGCCCTAAGAGCTAAATCTAACTCTCTCTTGAAAACATCCAGTGAACTGGCCTCCACTGCCTTCTGTGGCAGAGAATTCCACAGATTCACAACTCTCTGGGTGTAAATGTTTTTCCTCATCTCAGATCTAAATGGCCGACCCCCTTATTCTTAAACTGCCCCCAACATAATAACCATATAACCATATAACAATTACAGCACGGAAACAGGCCATCTCGGCCCTACAAGTCCGTGCCGAACAACTTTTTTTCCCTTAGTCCCACCTGCCTGCACTCATACCATAACCCTCCATTCCCTTCTCATCCATATGCCTATCCAATTTATTTTTAAATGATACCAACGAACCTGCCTCCACCACTTCCACTGGAAGCTCATTCCACACCGCTACCACTCTCTGAGTCAAGTCAAGTCAAGTTTATTTGTCACATACACATACGAGATGTGCAGTGAAATGAAAGTGGCAATGCTCGCGGACTTTTGTGCAAAAGACAAACACCAAAACAACCAAACAAATTATAAACACAGAAGTTCCCCTTCATGTTACCCCTAAACTTCTGTCCCTTAATTCTGAAGTCATGTCCTCTTGTTTGAATCTTCCCTATTCTCAAAGGGAAAAGCTTGTCCACGTCAACTCTGTCTATCCCTCTCATCATTTTAAAGACCTCTATCAAGTCCCCCCCTTAACCTTCTGCGCTCCAAAGAATATAGCCCTAACTTGTTCAACCTATCTCTGTAACTTAGTTGTTGAAACCCAGGCAACATTCTAGTAAATCTCCTCTGTACTCTCTCTATTTTGTTGACATCCTTCCTCTAATTGGGCGACCAAAATTGTACACCATACTCCAGATTTGGACTCACCAATGCCTTGTACAATTTTAACATTACACCCAGCTTCTATACTCATATCCCTTGATTCCTTTAGTCCTAAGAGCTAAATCTAGCTCTCTCTTGAAAACATCCAGTGAATTGGCCTCCACTGCCTTCTGTGGCAGAGAATTCCACAGATTCACAACTCTCTGGGTGTAAATGTTTTTCCTCATCTCAGATCTAAATGGCATATCCCTTATTCTTAAACTGCCCCAACAATGTGAATTTTTTTCCTGCATCTAGCCTGTCCAATCCCTTAAGAATGTTATATGTTTCTATAAGATCCCCTCTTATCCTTCTAAATCCCACTGAAGGAATGGCAGATTCATAGCAAAAGGATTTGAGTATAGGAGCAGGGAGGTTCTACTGCAGTTGTACAGGGTCTTGGTGAGACCACACCTGGAGTATTGCGTACAGTTTTGGTCTCCAAATCTGAGGAAGGACATTCTTGCCATAGAGGGAGTGCAGAGAAGGTTCATCAGACTGATTCCTGGGATGGCAGGACTGTCTTATGAAGAAAGACTGGATAGACTTGGTTTATACTCTCTAGAATTTAGGAGATTGAGAGGGGATCTTATAGAAACTTACCAAACTTCTTAAGGGGTTGGACAGGCTAGATGCAGGAAGATTGTTCCCGATGTTGGGGAAGTCCAGGACAAGGGGTCACAGCTTAAGGATAAGGGGGTAATCCTTTAAAACCGAGATGAGAAGAACTTTTTTCACACAGAGAGTGGTGAATCTCTGGAACTCTCTGCCGCAGAGGGTAGTTGAGGCCAGTTCATTGCCAGATATTTAAGAGAGGAGTTAGATGTGGCCCTTGTGGCTAAGGGGATCAGAGGGTATGGAGAGAAGGCAGGTACGGGATACTGAGTTGGATGATCAGCCATGATCATATTGAATGGCGGTGCAGGCTCGAAGGGCCGAATGGCCTACTCCTGCACCTAATTTCTATGTTTCTATTTCCTTTCTATTAGTGGCAGGAAGCATGTTGGTACTTTGATATAGCGATCATCTTTAAATTAGTCTGTTCTTGTCTGCAGCAATCAAGTATAGGGATACACCGTGGAAACAGGCCCTTCGGCCCAGCGAGTCCATGCTAACCATCCATCTCCCGCTCACACTAGTTCCATGTTATCCCACTTCCTCATCCACTCCCTCCACAATAGGGGGGGGGGCACAGAGGGCCAATTAACCTACTGTTTGTCTTGGGAAGTGGGAGGAAACCGGAGCACCCGGAGGAAACCCACGCGATCACAGGGAGATCATGCAAACTCCACAGGGACAGCACCCGAGGCTCTGGTGCTGTGAGGTAGTGGCTCTACCCACTGTGTCACTGTGCTGTACCACAGGTGTTCTGTTCAATGCAGCATATAGTTAAGGCAGAGATAGATTGGTTTGTGATAAGTTACAGAGATAGGTTGAATAAGTTAGGTCTTTATTCTCTGGAGCGCAGAAGGTTAAGGGGGGACTTGATAGAGGTTTTTAAAATGATGAGAGGGATAGACAGAGTTGATGTGGACAAGCTTTTCCCTTTGAGAATAGGGAAGATTCAAACAAGAGGACATGACTTCAGAATTAAGGGACAGAAGTTTAGGGGTAATATGAGGGGGAACTTCTTTACTCAGAGAGTAGTAGCGGTGTGGAATGAGCTTCCAGTGGAAGTGGTGGAGGCAGGTTCGTTGGTATCATTTAAAAAGTTTATTGTTATGTGTGCCGAGGTACAGTGAAAAGCCTTTTGTTGCATGCTATCCAGTCAGCGGAGAGACAATATATGATTATGTTCCCAAGTTCATTAGTGATAGCAGCAGCTTTTAAATTGGATAGTCATATGGATGAGAAGGGAATGGAGGGTTATGGTATGAGTGCAGGCAGGTGGGACTGAGGGAAAAAAGTTGTTTGGCACGGACTTGTAGGGCCGAGATGGCCTGTTTCCGTGCTGTAATTGTTATATGGTTATATGGTTATGAGTGTCCGGGGTTATGGGGAGAGAATGGGGTTGAGAGAGAAAGATAGATCAGCCATGATTGAATGGCGGAGCAGACTTGATGGGCCGAATGGCCTCAAATCACTCCTCTCACTTGTGAACGTGTGGGAAAGGGATAGGTAGGGATGGGTTGAATGGTGGGTGGGTCAGTCTGCGAGGTGGGGGGTAGGGACAGTAGATGTGGGGTGGGGTAGATATCTTGCTAGCTGGCTGTGGGATTTGTTCCATCAGTGTGTGTTCATTAGTTCATATGTTATAGTACAGATTATAGGATGTGTAATCAGGCAACTGAACCACCCTACCAACTAGACAGAAGTCCCGAGCTACTATCTACCACATTGGAGACTCTTTCATTGGACTTTATCTCGCAGTGAACATTATTCATGTTATTTCCATTATCGTGTAACATAGAAACATAGAAATTAGGTGCAGGAGTAGAGGCCATTCGGCCCTTCGAGCCTGCACCATTCGCCATTCAATATGACCATGGCTGATCATCCAACTCAGTATCCCGTACCTGCCCTCTCTCCATACCCTCTGATCCCCTTAGCCACAAGGGCCACATCTAACTCCCTCTTAAATATAGCCAATGAACTGTGGCCTCGACTACCCTCTGCGGCAGAGAGTTCCAGAGATTCACCACTCTCTGTGTGAAAAAAGATCTCCTCATCTCGGTTTTAAAGGATTTCCCCCTTATCCTTAAGCTGTGACCCCTTGTCCTGGACTTTCCCCAACATATTGAATGGCGGTGCAGGCTCGAAGGGCCGAATGGCCTACTCCTGCACCTAATTTCTATGTTTCTATGTTTCTATGTTACTTGAAGTTAGAGAAGTCAAGATTCATACCGCTGGGGTGTAAGCTGCCCAAGCGAAATATCAGTTGCTGTTCCTCCAATTTGCGCTGGGCCTCACTCTGACAGTGGAGGAGGCCCAGGACAGAAAGGTCAGTGTGGGAATGGGAAGTGTTTAGGCAGCGATGATCCTCTTACCTAATCCAACTAACATGTGTATATCAGCCAGGCAACACTTCATCCTTCTGTAGTCTAGGAGGCAGACTTCACAGGGGAAATGTTAAACCCTTTGCCATTGATATTCTCTTCCCCTCTCCCTGCCTCTTTGTAACTGAATCTCCTGAAGCAGCAACTCACCAAGTGTTTCAGCAGAAACTCCTGCTAAAGCATTTAACGTTCTGGAATTTCCTCCCTCACAACCTGAGACCCAGGCCTTTGTTCCATCAAACCTTTAAAGTTTTTGTGTAAATAGGACGCATAAAAAATCGCCGCTGTAAAAGAAAGTCATCAAAGTGTTGAAGAAACGTTTAAGAAGGAACTGCAGATGCTGGAAAATCGAAGGTAGACAAAAGTGCTGGAGAAACTCAGCGGGTGCAGCAGCATCTATGGAGTGAAGGAAATAGGCGACGTTTCAGGCCGCCCGAAACGTTGCCTATTTCCTTCGCTCCATAGATGCTGCACCTTGGCAGGACAAATCAGATGATACCAAGATGTTGTGGATAATGAAGAGGATTTCCAAAGTCTACAGAGTGATTTGGGCCATTTGGAAAAATGGGCTGAAAGATGGCAGATGGAGTTTAATGCTGATAAATGTGAGGTGCTACACCTTGGCAGGACAAATCAAAATAGGACGTACATGGTAAATGGTAGGGAATTGAAGAATACAGTTGAACAGAGGGATCTGGGTATAACCGTGCATAGTTCCTTGAAGGTGGAATCTCATATAGATAGGGTGGTAAAGAAAGCTTTTGGTATGCTAGCCTTTATAAATCAGAGCATTGAGTATAGAAGCTGGGATGTAATGTTAAAATTGTACAAGGCATTGGTGAGACCAAATCTGGAGTATGGTGTACAATTTTGGTCGCCCAATTATAGGAAGGATGTCAACAAAATAGAGAGAGTACAGAGGAGATTTACTAGAATGTTGCCTGGGTTTCAACAACTAAGTTACAGAGATAGGTTGAATAAGTTAGGTGTTTATTCTCTGGAGCGCAGAAGGTTAAAGGGGGACTTGATAGAGGTTTTTAAAATGATGAGAGGAATAGACAGAGTTGATGTGGACAAGCTTTTCCCTTTGAGAATAGGGAAGATTCAAACAAGAGGACATGACTTCAGAATTAAGGGACAGAAGTTTAGGGGTAATATGAGGGGGAACTTCTTTACTCGGAGAGTGATAGCGTTGTGGAATGAGCTTCCAGTGGAAGTGGTGGAGGCAGGTTCGTTGGTATCATTTAAAAATAAATTGGATAGGCACATGGATGAGAAGGGAATGGAGGGTTATGGTATGAGTGCAGGCAGGTGGGACTAAGGGGAAAAGAGTTGTTCGGCACGGACTTGTAGGGCTGAGATGGCCTGTTTCCGTGCTGTAATTGTTATATGGTTATATATGGTTATGCGTGGGATATCGAGACATACAGCCTTTGGCATTTGCTAACATCGGCCATCATGTGCCATCTACACTAGTCCCACCTGCCTGCATTTGGCCCATATCCCTCCAAACCTGTACCTGTCTAACTGCTTCTTAAATGTTTGCATGGTCCCAGCCTCAATGACCTCCTCTGGCAGTTTTGTTCCATACACCCACCACCCTTCACGTGACTAGCCTTCATTAACTAGTGTTTGATCTCAGGTCAACCCAACAGCCCAAGAAATTGCAACGAATTGTGGACTCAGCCCAGACCATCACACAAACCAACCTCCCTTCCATGTTTGTAGGCGAACTCTCTTCCACAGTGGTACAGTGTAGTGTTGGAGTTGCTGCCCCACAGCGCCAGAGACCCGGGTTCGATCCTGACTACGGGTGCTGTCCGTACGGAGTTTGCACGTTCTCCCCGTGACCTGCGTGGGTTTTCTCCGAATCTCCCGGTTTCTTTCCACAATCCAAAGACGTGCAAGCATCTCGGTTAATTTGACTTGGTAAAATTGTGAATCACCCCTCGATAGAACTAGTGTGCGGAGATCGCTGGTCGGCGCGGACCTGGTGGGCCAAATGGCCTGTTTCCCTGCTGTATCTCTAAAGTCTGTGTAAAAAAAACAACCTGTCCCGGGTGGTCTGTGGAATTCTCTGCCTCAGAGGGAGGTTCTTTGGATAACCATATAACCATATAACAATTACAGCACGGAAACAGGCCATCTCGGCCCTACAAGTCCGTGCCGAACAACTTTTTTTCCCCTTAGTCCCACCTGCCTGCACTCATACCATAACCCTCCAATCCCTTCTCATCCATATGCCTAGCCAATTTATTTTTAAATGATACCAATGAACCTGCCTCCACCACTTCCACTGGAAGCTCATTCCACACCGCTACTACACTCTCTGAGTAAAGAAGTTCCCCCTCATATTACCCCTAAACTTCTGTCCCTTAATTCTGAAGTCATGTCCTCTTGTTTGAATCTTCCCTATTCTCAAAGGGAAAAGCTTGTCCACATCAACTCTGTCTATCCCTATCATCATTTTAAAAACCTCTATCAAGTCCCCCCTTAACCTTCTGCGCTCCAAAGAATAAAGCCCTAACTTATTCAACCTATCTCTGTAACTTAGTTGTTGAAACCCAGGCAACATTCTAGTAAATCTCCTCTGTATTCTCTCTATTTTGTTGACATCCTTCCTATAATTGGGCGACCAAAATTGTACACCATACTCCAGATTTGGTCTCACCAATGCCTTGTACAATTTTAACATTACAAACCCAGGCAACATTCCAATAAATCTAGGATACTTTCAAGAGAGAGCTAGACAGGGCTCTTAAAAATAGGAGATGTGGGGAGAAGGCAGGAACGGAGTACTAATTGGGCCATTATCACATTGAATGGTGGTGCTGGCTCGAAGGGCCAAATGGTCTACTCCTGCCCCTAATGTCTATTGTCTATTGAGCATGTGGAGAGTGGATGGAAAAGTGGGATATCATAGAACAAGAATGAACGGTGGTCGATGGACTGGGTGGGCTGAAGGGCCTGTTTCAAGGCTGCATCTCTGAACCAGAACTAAATGAAACACTTGTGAGGATTTGGACTCATACTTTGTGTGAGCAGTGCCAGCATGGTGTGTGCTCGGGCGGGACAGATTAGCTTCATTTACCAGTGTAATAATGATTATACAAAAGGAAAACAAGCTAAATAAGCACCATGCTTTGCCTCATTTGGCCAGCGTATTTAACAGCTTACAGAAGCACTTTGTCGAAGCCCAAAAGTAACACATCTGACTTGGCCGAGGGATATTTCAAAACGTTCCCTTTGGAACGAAGGTTGCTGGACTATTTGTCAGCTTCCAGTGCAGTGAGAACAACTCTGTGACCTCCCGTTCCTGCCACAAATCCTTTAATCACTCTGCTTTGAAGCTTTAGGGTAAGGTTTCCTCTCATTCAGCAGATGCCCAGTATGGTTCCTAGTTCTTTCTCCAAATTGCCATTTTCCACCCTCTGTGACTTTTCCAAACGTTCCTGATGCTGCTTTCAGTGTTTCTGTTGCAAAGGTTGCCCAGAATGGATTGCTCCACTCTTTAGTGTGTGTGTGTGTTCATGTATGTGACATGTGTGTGTGTGCTCCTGTTATGCGTGTATGTGTGTGTGCATATATGTGTGCGTGTGTGTGTATATATATGCGCGTGTGTGTATGCGTGTGTGTGTATGTGTGTATATATATGTGTGTATGTGTATCTATGTACATGTTTGCGCACTTGCTCCTGTTAGTGTGTCTGGCAATCTGTCACCTGTGTGTATATCTTCCTGTTATGCTGTACATGTGTGTGTGTGTGTGTGTGTGTTAGTGTGCATGCCTGCGTATGCTACTGTTATGCTGTGTGTTTGTGTGTGTCTTACTGTTATGAAGGGTGTGTGCGTGTGTGTGTGTGTGGTGTGTCCCTGTTATGGTGTGTGTGTGTGTGTTTATGTGTATGTGTGTGTGTATGTGTGTGTGTGTGTAAGTGTGTGTGTGTGTGTATATGTGTGTATGTGTGTGTGTGTGTATATGTGTGTGTGTGTGTGTGTGTGTATATATGTGCGTGTGTGTGTATATATATATATGTGTGTGTATGCGTGTGTGTACGTGTGTATATATATATGTGTGTATGTGTATTTATGTGCATGTGTGCGCACTTGCTCCTGTTAGTGTGTCTGGCAATCTGTCACCTGTGTGTATATCTTCCTGTTATGCTGTACATGTGTGTGTGTGTGTGTGTGTGTGTCTTTATGCATATGTCCCTGTTATGGTGTGCGTGTGTGAGTGTGTGTGTGTGTGAGTATGAGTATGAGTGTGTGTGTGTGTGTGTGTGTGTGTGTGTGTGTGTGTGTGTGTGTGAACAACCAGGTTCAGGAATAGCTACTTCCCCACAGCCATCAGGCTATTAAACCTGGCTCGGACAAAACTATGATTATTAATAACCCATATTCTGTTATTTGCACTTGATCAGTTTATTTATTCATGTGTGTATATATTTATATTAAGGTATATGGACACACTGATCTGCTCTGTAGTAAATACCTACTATGTTCTCTGTGCTGAAGCAAAGCAAGAATTTCATTCTCCCTAACTGGTGAGACCAAATCTGGAGTATGGTGTACAATTTTGGTCGCCAAATTATAGGAAGGATGTCAACAAAATAGATAGAGTACAGAGGAGATTTACTAGAATGTTGCCTGGGTTTCAACAACTAAGTTACAGAGAAAGGTTGAACAAGTTAGGGCTTTATTCTTTGGAGCGCAGAAGGTTAAGGGGGGACTTGATGGAGGTTTTTAAAATGATGAGAGGGATAGACAGAGTTGACGTGGAAAAGCTTTTCCCACTGAGAGTAGGGAAGATTCAAGCAAGGGGACATGACTTGAGAATTAAGGGACTGACGTTTAGAGGTAACATGAGGGGGAACTTCTTTACTCAGAGAGTGGTAGCTGTGTGGAATGAGCTTCCAGTGGAAGTGGTGGAGGCAGGTTCGTTTTTATCATTTAAAAATAAATTATGTACCTGCTTTCTCTCCATACCCTCTGATTCCCTTAGCCACAAGGGCCACATCTAACTCCCTCTTAAATATAGCCAATGAACTGGCCTCGACTACCCTCTGTGGCAGAGAGTTCCAGAGATTCACCACTCTCTGTGTGAAAAAAGTTCTCCTCATCTCGGTTTTGAAGGATTTCCCCCTTATCCTTAAGCTGTGACCCCTTGTCCTGGACTTCCCCAATATCAGGAACAATCTTCCTGCATCTAGCCTGTCCAACCCCTTTATTCACGGGAGCGCAGAAGGTTAAGGGGGGACTTGATAGAGGTTTTTAAAATGATGAGAGGGATAGACAGAGTTGATGTGGACAAGCTTTTCCCACTGAGAGTAGGGAAGATTCAAACAAGAGGACATGACTTGAGAATTAAGGGACAGAAGTTTAGGGGTAATATGAGGGGGAACTTCCTTACTCAGAGAGTGGTAGCGGTGTGGAATGAGCTTCCAGTGGAAGTGGTGGAGGCAGGTTCATTGGTATCATTTTAAAATAAATTGGATAGGCATACGGATGAGAAGGGAATGGAGGGTTATGGTATGAGTGCAGGCAGGTGGGACTAAGGGGAAAAGAAGTTGTTCAGCATGGACTTGTAGGGCCGAGATGGCCTGTTTCCGTGCTGTAATTGTTATATGGTTATATGGTTAACTTTATAAAGCTCAGACACAGAGTGGAGCTCCCTGTGCACCATCCCAGACCAGTACCAGACTGAGCTGAAGAAGGGCTGTCGTCTGTCCAATTCCCTCGATAGACACTGCCTGAGCCGCTGAGTTCCTCCTGCAGTTAGTTCTTCCTGCAGTTAGTTCCTGCATCTCCCACATACAGAGAAGGCTCTGTCTGCTCTCACTGGAGTGCTGTGCCCTCTCCTGGCTTCCGGCAGTATTGTGGTTTCACCAGTGGATCTGTGACATGGTCAATGGAACCTTATTTGTCACCTGAACCAAGGTGCAGTGAAATTCATTTGTGTCTGCAGTTCAAGGTTTCAAGATTTCAAGGTCAGTTTATTGTCACATGCACCAGTGAAATTTGAGTTGGCATACTGCCATACTGAGTGAAAAGCAACAAGATACACAACCACATAAAAGTTGACATAAACATATAACCATATAACAATTACAGCACGGAAACAGGCCATCTCGACCCTTCTAGTCCGTGCTGAACACATATTCTCCCCTTAGTCCCACCTGCCTGCACTCATACCATAACCCTCCATTCCCTTCTCATCCATATGCCTATCCAATTTATTTTTAAATGATACCAATGAACCTGCCTCCACCACTTCCACATTAAGCTCATTCCACACAGCTACCACTCTCTGAGTAAAGAAGTTCCCCCTCATATTACCCCTAAACTTCTGTCCCTTAATTTTGAAGTCATGTCCTCTTGTTTGAATCTTCCCTACTCTCAAAGGGAAAAGCTTGTCCACGTCAACTCTGTCTATCCCTCTCATCATTTTAAAGACCTCTATCAAGTCCCCCCTTAACCTTCTGCGCTCCAGAGAATAAAGAACTAACTTATTCAACCTATCTCTGTAACTTAGTTGTTGAAACCCAGGCAACATTCTAGTAAATCTCCTCTGTACTCTCTCTATTTTGTTGACATCCTTCCTATAATTGGGCGACCAAAATTGTACACCATTCTCCAGATTTGGCCTCACCAATGCCTTGTACAATTTTAACATTACATCCCAGCTTCTATACTCAATGCTCTGATTTAAAGTTTAGAGATACAGTGCGGAAACAGGCCCTACTGCCCACAGTCCACGCCAACCGGCGATCCTTGTACACTAACACCATCCGACCCACACTAGGGACAATTTACAATTATTGCCGGTGCACTTTCAAGTTCATTTTAAGACTCTTTTATTTGTTTTTAAATCTTTAAATGGGCTCGCCCCGCCTTACCTCTCTGAGCTGCTCCACCCATACGCTCCTGCCCGGTCCCTCAGGTCAGCTGGTCAGCTGCTCCTGGAGGTACCGAAGTCTAGTCGGAAGCTCAGAGGGGATAGAGCCTTCTCTGTTGCTGCTCCGGCACTCTGGAACACCCTGCCGTTGCACATCAGACAGTCCCCCCTCACTGTCCATCTTCAAAACCAATCTTAAAATTGGTTTTGAAGCAGGAAGATTGCTCCCGATGTTGGGGAAGTCCAGGACAAGGGGTCACAGCTTAAGGATAAGGGGGAAATCCTTTAAAACCGAGATGAGAAGAACTTTTTTCACTCAGAGTGGTGAATCTCTGGAACTCTCTGCTGCAGAGGGTAGTCGAGGCCACAGTTCATTGGCTATATTGAAGAGGGAGTTAGATGTGGCCCTTGTGGCTAAGGGGATCAGGGGGTATGGAGAGAAGGCAGGTACGGGATACTGAGTTGGATGATCAGCCATGATCATATTGAATGGCGGTGCAGGCTTGAAGGGCCGAATGGCCTACTCCTGCACCTAATTTCTATGTTTCTAAAACCCATTTCTATTCCTTGGCTTTTGACCCTGTATGAGACTTTGCTCCTGTTTTAGTGTTTGTAATGTTTTTTTAAATTTTTTAAAAATTGTTTTTACTCTCTCTTTTAATGTTTTTATTGTCGTGTAATAATTTCTTGTCCATGATTAGTCATGTACAGCACTTTGTCGCGACAGTGGTGGTTTTTAAAGTGCTCTATAAATAAAGTTATTATTATTATTATTATTATTGCTGGAACCAATTAATCTACAAACCCGCACATTTTTGGACCGTGTATGGAAACTGGAGATCATGGAGAAAACCCACGCAGGTCACGGGGAGAACGTACTAACTCCATACAAACAAAGTCAAAGTCAAAGTCAAAGTAACTTTATGGGTACTGTTCATGGAATTTTCTTAAGTGTGTTGAGTAGTCTGATGGCCTGAGGGAAAAAGCTGTTTTTGAATCTGGTGGTTTTGCTCCGCATGCTGCGGTAACGTTTACTGGATGGTAGGAGGGTGAACAGTTTGTGTGCTGGGTGAGTGGTGTCTTTGATAATATTGCTTGCTCTCTTGCGACAGCGGGATGGGTATAAGTCCTGGATTGCTGGTTGGGGTGATCTGGTGATCTTCTCCGCTGTCCTCACCACTCTCTGTAGAGCACCTGTGGTTAGGATTGACCCCTGGGTCTCTGGTGCTGTGAGGCAGCAACTCTAATGCTGTGCCACCGTGCCGCTCAGCTTTCAGCAGCCTGGATCGTGAATCGAGCTTATTGTTGACTTTCCACTGATGTGGTTTTATCTGCTGCTGTTTTTATCCCGTCTGTGCAGGTGGAGCCAGTGGTGACACATCCACTGTGTTGTCTTCTTGTCTGGGGTTCAGGGAACTCTGACACACCCTGGTGCTCAGGAATTCCTCAGCAAAATCCCACACGGATAACACCGAGACATTCCTAAGTTTCCAGACAACAGTTAAAATGACAGACGTGTGGATCGTGAAGTAGGTTGTCAAAGGGTACAGCGGGATAGAGAGCACTTACAGATCTGGGGGGCACGGTAACGCAGCGGGTAGAGCTGCTGCCTCACAATGCCTGAGACCCCGGTTCAATCCTGACCTCGGCTGCTGGCTCTGTGTGTGGAGTTTGCACGTTAACCATATAACCATATAACAATTACAGCACGGAAACAGGCCATCTCGGCCCTACAAGTCCGTGCCAAACAACTTTTTTTCCCCTTAGTCCCACCTGCCTGCACTCATACCATAACCCTCCATTCCCTTCTCATCCATATGCCTATCCAATTTATGAAATGATACCAATGAACCTGCCTCCACCACTTCCACTGGGAGCTCATTCCACACCGCTACCACTCTCTGCGTAAAGAAGTTCCCCCTCATATTACCCCTAAACTTCCGTCCCTTAATTCTGAAGTCATGTCCTCTTGTTTGAATCCTCCCTATTCTCAAAGGGAAAAGCTTGTCCACATCAACTCTGTCTATCCCTCTCATCATTTTAAAGACCTCTATCAAGTCCCCCCTTAACCTTCTGCGCTCCAGAGAATAAAGACCTAACTTATTCAACCTATCTCTGTAACTTAGTTGTTGAAAACCCAGGCAACATTCTAGTAAATCTCCTCTGTACTCTCTCTATTTTATTGACATCCTTCCTATAATTGGGCGACCAAAATTGTACACCATACTCCAGATTTGGCCTCACCAATGCCTTGTACAATTTTAACATTACATCCCAGCTTCTATACTCAATGCTCTGATTTATAAAGGCTAGCATACCAAAAGCTTTCTTTACCACCCTATCTATATGAGATCCCACCTTCAAGGAACTATGCACGGTTATACCCAGATCCCTCTGTTCAACTGTATTCTTCAATTCCCTACTGTTTCTACCCTGTATCTCTAAAAACAAAAATACCACTAAAAGCTTAATTCTGCAATAGGGTGGGTGCCTAGCACACGCTGTGGGGAGTGGTGTTGGAGGCAGATCCAGGTTCAATCCTGACCTCAGGTGCTGCCTGTGTGGAGTTTGCATGTTCTCCCTGTGACCGTGTGGGTTTCCTCCGGGTGCTCTGGTTTCCTCCCACATTCCCAAGATGTGCTGGTTTGTTGATTAGTTGGCCCTCTGCAAATTACCCCTAGTGTGGAGGGAGTGGATGAGAGAGTGGGAAAACATGGAACTAGCCTGAACGGGTGATCGATGGTCGGCATGGACTTGGTGGGCCGAAGGGAAAAGTTGTTCGGCAAGGACTTGTAGGGCCGAGATGGCCTGTTTCCGTGCTGTAATTGTTATATGGTTATATGGTTATATGGTTATATGGGATGCAAAAGGATCATAGCAAAAGGATTTGAGTATAGGAGCAGGGAAGTTCTACTGCCGTTGTACAGGGTCTTGGTGAGACCACAACTGGAGTATTGCGTACAGTTTTGGTCACCAAATCTGAGGAAGGCCATTATTGCCATAGAGGGAGTGCAGAGACGGTTCACCAGACTGATTCCTGGGATGTCAGGACTGTCTTATGAAGAAAGACTGGATAGACTTGGTTTATACTCTCTAGAATTTAGGAGATTGAGAGGGGATCTTATAGAAACTTACAAAATTCTTAAGGGGTTGGACAGGCTAGATGCAGGAAGATTGTTCCTGATGTTGGGGAAGTCCAGGACAAGGGGTCACAGCTTAAGGATAAGGGGGAAATCCTTTAAAACCGAGATGAGAAGAACTTTTTTCACACAGAGAGTGGTGAATCTCTGGAACTTCTGTCCTGGGCCTCTTCTGTCCTGGGCCTCATCCACTGTCAGAGTGAGTTCCAGCGCAAATTGGAGAACAGCAATTAGCTTACACCCCAGCGGTATGAATATTGACTTCTCTAACTTCAAATAGCCTCTCTCTCTCCATCCCTCCCCCATCCCAGTTCTGAAACCATTCTGATTGTCATGATTCTTTTTACCTCCGACTGCTTCCTGGTCACCTTTCCCCAGCTAACAATGATCTATTCTACTTAGAAACATAGAAACATAGAAATTAGGTGCTGGAGTAGAGGCCATTCGGCCCTTCGAGCCTGCACCGCCATTCAATATGATCATGGCTGATCATCCAACTCAGTATCCCGTACCTGCCTTCTCTCCATACCCCCTGATCCCCTTAGCCACAAGGGCCACATCTAACTCCCTCTTAAATATAGCCAATGAACTGGCCTCGACTACCCTCTGTGGCAGAGAGTTCCAGAGATTCACACTCTCTGTGTGAAAAAAGTTCTTCTCATCTCGGTTTTAAAGGATTTCCCCCTTATCCTTAAGCTGTGACCCCTTGTTCAGGACTTCCAACATCGGGAACAATCTTCCTGCATCTAGCCTGTCCAACCCCTTAAGAATTTTGTAAGTTTCTATAAGATCCCCTCTCAATCTCCTAAATTCTAGAGAGTATAAACCAAGTCTATCCAGTCTTTCTTCATAAGACAGTCCTGATATCCCAGGAATCAGTCTGGTGAACCTTCTCTGCACTCCCTCTATGGCAATAATGTCCTTCCTCAGATTTGGAGACCAAAACTGTACGCAATACATCCTCCTTGAACTTTTCCCCTTTGATGTCTTGTTTTCACACCTCACGCTTCCATATCTCCGATTCTCCCTCTCTCCTGCACCCTGAGGACCCGAACGTCGCCCAATTCCTTCTCTCCGGAGATGCCGCCTGTCCTGTTGAGTTACTCCAGCTTTTTGCGTCTGTCTTTGAGGTGATTTTAAGCAGATTATTGACGGGTGCAGGAAACCAGACATGGACAGTATGTCAGGAAAATGGGCAGCCGTTCAAATTGGCAAGATGTGAGTAGCTGGGTCCCACATGAATTCAGAGAGAGCTGCAGCTATTCACCATATTTATAAATGATTAAGATGATGGGATAAAAGGCCAGTCATCCACTTTTACCAGTGACAAAGACCAACATTGTAAGCAGTGGAGAGGAACGTTCAGTTACAAAGAGACATTAATAGATTGAGTGAACAAACAAAGTTTCTGCAAATGGAATTCAGATTTGCAGATGTCTATTTTGCACCGTGTATTAGCAATGTTACAAAATTTTGAGATTAAAAAAATCAAGTCTGCAATTTATCCCATCAGATAAAGCATAACAATAAGTTTAATTTTGACACCTAATTCACTTTCATATCTCAAGTAATAAAAAAGTTATGGCCATTTTCATACTCGGAAATTAGCACCTTGTTCCCTATTGATTTCCTATGGACATAACAAAAAAGCTGTGATCATGGACAGTCAAAAGCCCATAACCTTCTTAAAAATTAAGAGAACTGAATGAAATTTTCAGTTATCATAGATTGAACCATTCTGAAACAAATATAAAATAATCTTACTTGGATGACCTGAAATTAAAACATATAATTAGTTAGTTACCCACTTGTAGCTAATTTCAAACTTCAATTACTAGATCTAAACATCTATCCATTTCTTAATAAATGATTAACATTTTTAAATAGCCTAAGTGTCCAAATAATATTCACAAATAATTCACAATAAAACATGATTTTTAAATCTCATTTACATCAATTTATAGGCCAAATGGAAGGAATTTAGTGTTCAATTGCTGTAAATTAAAGTCCATTTTAAATCAGCTTTCTAGTGGGTTCCTGTGAACGCGCTGGTTTAGAACGTTCACATTGCAGTGGATTTGTGCCCTCAAATGCCCAGAAAAATACTGCGGGATATAAAGAGCCCAAAATTAGCTACTCGCTATAGAAAACTTTATATACAGGGTTCTTAAAAAGCCCCTTTTAATGTAAAAATAAGTTACATACTTTTAATTGTTTGCTTTATAAAACCCTGGGGCTGTGAGAGGTCGTGGGTTTAGAGAGTGATTTTTAAACTACTATGACTATTATACAAGGCCATAAAAACTAATATTACCTTTTGCGACGGGGTCTTTCAGCGATTTTTCGTTAATGATTTACTAGGCTGAACATTTTCGATTGCAACAGCCTAGTAAAAATCGCGTTTTAAACCCGCCCCCTCTAAACAGCGGCAAAATCACACACACGGGCTGGGGCAGATTCTCAACAACGATTCAGGTAGGTTTTGCAACATACCTAAGTGTATCTGAACTGGGCAGAACACAAAGTGTTGGAGTAACTCAGTATAATTGCTGCCTCACAGTACCAGGGACCCGGGTTGCATCGTGACTACGGGTGCATATCAAGAGTCAAGAGTCAAGAGTCAATTTAATTGTCATTTGGACCCCTGGAGGTCCAAACGAAATGCCGTTTCTGCAGCCATACATTACACACAAATAGACCCCAGACACAACATAATTACATTTTACATAAACATCCATCACATAGCTGTGATGGAAGGCCAAAAAAACATATCTCTCCACTGCACTCTTCCCCCCCCCCCCCCGATGTCAGAGTCAAAGTCAAAGCCCCCGGCTGGCGATGGCGATTGTCCCGCGGCCATTGAAGCCACGCCGGGTGGTGCGAGGTCGCACACCGGGTCTTGGTGTTGGAGCCCCCGGTGTGCGCTCGCAAAGTCCCGCGGCCATTCCAGCCGCGCGGGGCAGTGATGTCAGGCCCCGCTCCAGGAGCTCTTCAACCCCGCAACACGGGCGGGAGAATTCGCCGTTGCAGGAGCCCCGAAAAGCGGTCTCCCTCCAGGGATCCGCGGGCTCCCGGTACCGCCGTCCGCAGACCCGCAGTAGCAGCCTCCGCATCAGCAGCAGCGGCAGCAGCAGCGGCAGCAGCAGCAGGAGCAGCAGCAGCGGCAGCAGCAGCAGCAGCGCTCCTCCATCGCTCCACCCGCTCCGGTCTCAGCCAGCTCCGCGACGGCAACGGTGAGTCAGCACCAGAGTCCCCGGCTTCTTCCCGTTGGAGGCCGCTCCTCGTTGCGGCCTCAACAACACCTGAGACCCGACGAGAAAAGGTCGGGTCTCCAGTGCAGGGAGAGATTCAAAAGTTTCCCCCCCCCCCCCCCACCCCCACCCCCATCCCCCCACACACACACCCCAACATAAAATAACAAAAACTACATAAAAACACAGACAAAAAATAATAAAACGCGGACAGGCTGCAGAGGCCGCTGCTGGCCAGAGCCGCGCCGCCTACCGGATATCTGTACGTTCTCCCCGTGACCTGCGTGGGTTTTCTCCGGGTGCTCCGGTTTCCTCCCACACTTCAAAGACGTACAGGTTTGTAGGTTCGATAGAATAATAAATTGTCCACAGTGTGCCCAGCGTAGTGTTAGTGTGCGGGGATCGCTGGCTGGCATGGACTCAGTTGGCCGAAGGACCTGTTTCCACGCTGTATCTCTAAACTAAACTAAACTAAACTAAACTAAACAGCGGGTGAGGCAGCATCTGCAGATGGAAATGGAAATGGATCGGTGACGTTTCAAGTCGGGACCCTTCTTCCAACTGAGTGACAGGGGGGGGGGGGAGCTGGAAAGTGAGAGATAGGGGCAGGACAAAGCCTGGCTTGGACAGCTTACACACCAGCCAAAGTCAAAGGTCATTTTTATTGTCTTTATTGTCAATTTAATTATGCAATTATGTAACAGTTACACAGAGGATCAAAATTACGTTTCCCCATACTCCAAATGTGCAAGTAATATTAAAAACACAGACAGACAAACAAAATAAAATTAGACAATAGACATACATTATTTAAAATATTAAAATATTCACAGTATGCCAGTATGTAGCAAAACCGTTGAGGTATTTTACACAGGGTGCAACAATGAAAGGTGCAATATAGAAAAAGTGCAAATTCCGTACTGGAGACATTGAGCCAAAGTTATTTTCACAGTTTGTTGTCTTTGTTTGGGTACTGTTCATGGAATTTTCTTAAGTGTGTTGAGTAGCCTGATGGCCTGAGGTAAAAAGCTGTTTTTGAATCTGGTGGTTTTGCTCCACATGCTGCGGTAGTGCTTACCGGAAGGTAAGAGGGTGAACAGTTTGTGTGCTGGGTGGGTGGTGTCTTTGATGATATTGGTTGCTCTCTTGCGACAGCGAGATGGGTATAGGTCCTGGATTGCTGGTTGGGGTGATCTGGTGATCTTCTCCGCTGTCCTCACCACTCTCTGTAGGGCCTTCTGGTCAGCAGCAGAGCAACTGCCATACCAGACTGAGAGACTGCTGGTAAGAATGCTCTCAATGGCACCCCTGTAAAAGGTCGTGAGGGCAGATGGGGGGAGGTCGGCTCTCCTCATCCGTCGAAGGAAGTGGAGGCGTTGCTGTGCTTTCTTGACTAGGGAGATGGTGTTGGTGGACCATGTCTGATCATCTGTGATGTGCACTCCCAGGAACTTGGTGCTTTTCCGCGGTATGAATATTGATTTCTCTAACTTCAAGTAACCCCTGCACCCCGCTCCCTCCACCCCACCCCCTCCCTAGTCATTGCACTAGTTTCACTGTCGTTCTGCTGTATTTCCACCTGTTATCACCTTCCCAAAACCAACAATGGACCATTGTGGGCTCCCCTTTTCCTTCATCTCCCCCTTTCCTTGAACGTCACCTATTCCTTTTCTCTGGAGATGCTGCCTCACCTGCTGAGTTACTCCAGCATTTTGCGCTTATCTTTGGTGTAAACCTGCGTCTGCAGTTCTTTCCCACAGTAATAACCATATAACAATTACAGCACGGAAACAGGCCATCTCAACCCTTCTAGTCCGTGCCGAACACATAATCTCCCCTAGTCCCATCTACCTGCGCTCAGACCATAACCTTCCATTCCTTTCCCGTCCATATAACTATCCAATTTATTTTTAAATGATAAAAACGAACCTGCCTCTACCACCTTCACTGGAAGCTCATTCCACACAGCTACCACTCTCTGAGTAAAGAAGTTCCCCCTCATGTTACCCCTAAACTTCAGTCCCTTAATTCTCAAGTCATGTCCTCTTGTTTGAATCTTCCCTACTCTCAGTGGGAAAAGCTTTTCCACGTCAACTCTGTCTATCCCTCTCATCATTTTAAAGACCTCTATCAAGTCTCCCCCTTAACCTTCTGCGCTCCAGAGAATAAAGCCCTAACTTATTCAACCTTTCTCTGTAACTTAGTTGTTGAAACCCAGGCAACATTCTAGTAAATCTCCTCTGTACTCTCTCTATTTTGTTGTCGTCCTTCCTATAATTGGGCGACCAAAATTGTACACCATACTCCAGAATTGACCTCACCAATGCCTTGTACAATTTTAACATTACATCCCAACTTCTATACTCAATGCTCTGATTTATAAAGGCCAGCACACCAAAAGCGGGGATCACTGGTCAGTGTGGACTCGGTGGCCTGAAGGGCCTGTTTCCCCTCTGTATCTCTAGTCTAAACTAAACTAAAGTGTTCAGGGGGTGCTGTAGAAAGTTTGTTACTGTCTACTAATTGAAATCTGATGCAAAGCATTATTATGGTTTTAGCTACTGAGAATTGAATTCTTCACAATGCGCTGCTGTGAATGTGTAAAAAGGCTTTTACACGCGGCCAAGAACAATATTTCATGGAAATCCAAGTCTGTCTGCGTAAAATATTCCATGGAATTTTTTACGCTGTTTTATAAGATTATGTTACAGTTTATTCCTAGTTTAGTTCAGTTCAAAGGTCATAAGTTCTTAGTTGGTAGGGAATTGAAGAATGCAGTTGAACAGAGGGATCTGGGTATAACCGTGCATAGTTCCTTGAAGGTGGAATCTCATATAGATAGGGTGGTAAAGAAAGCTTTTGGTATGCTAGCCTTTATAAATCAGAGCATTGAGTATAGAAGCTGGGATGTAATGTTAAAATTGTACAAGGCATTGGTGAGACCAAATCTGGAGTATGGTGTACAATTTTGGTCGCCCAATTATAGGAAGGATGTCAACAAAATAGAGAGAGTACATAGGAGATTTACTAGAATGTTGCCTGGGTTTCAACAACTAAGTTACAGAGAAAGGTTGAATAAGTTAGGTCTTTATTCTCTGGAGCGCAGAAGTTTAAGGGGGGACTTGATAGAGGTTTTTAAAATGATGAGAGGGATAGACAGAGTTGATGTGGACAAACTTTTCCCTTTGAGAATAGGCAAGATTCAAAGAGGAGGACATGACTTCAGAATTAAGGGACAGAAGTTTAGGGGTAATATGAGGGGGAACTTCTTTACTCATAGAGTGGTAGCTGTGTGGAATGTGCTTCCAGTGGAAGTGGTGGAGGCAGGTTCATTGGTATCATTTAAAAATAAATTGGATAGGCATATGGATGAGAAGGGAATGGAGGGTTATGGTATGAGTGCAGGCAGGTGGGACTAAGGGGAAAAAAAGTTGTTCGGCAGGGAGGTTCTACTGCAGTTGTACAGGGTCTTGGTGAGACCACACCTGGAGTATTGCGTACAGTTTTGGTCTCCAAATCTGAGGAAGGGCATTATTGCCATAGAGGGAGTGCAGAGAAGGTTCACCAGACTGATTCCTGCGATGTCAGGACTGTCTTATGAAGAAAGACTGAATAGATTTGGTTTATACTCTCTAGAATTTAGGAGATTGAGAGGGGATCTTATAGAAACTTACAAAATTCTTAAGGGGTTGGACAGGCTAGATGCAGGAAGATTGCTCCCGATGTTGGGGAAGTCCAGGACAAGGGGTCACAGCTTAAGGATAAGGGGGAAATCCTTTAAAAACCGAGATGAGAAGAACTTTTTTCACACAGAGAGTGGGTGAAACTCTGGAACTCTCTCCGCCACAGAGGGTAGTCGAGGCCACAGTTCATTGGTTATATTTAAGAGGGAGTTAGATGTGGCCCTTGTGGCTAAGGGGATCAGGGGGTATGGAGAGAAGTCAGGTACGGGATACTGAGTTGGATGATCAGCCATGATCATATTGAATGGCGAATGGTGCAGGCTCGAAGGGCCGAATGGCCTACTCCTGCACCTAATTTCTATGTTTCTATGTATTTGTACCATTTTAACATCAATTTCAACACACACCTAGGAGGGGCAATGAACTGAACTGTAATGCAGGAATTGTTTAGCACCATTGCAGGGAATTAGTTACACAGGAGACTATGTTACAGTGTCATTGAGTAGCCAGAGTGACAATTTCCTTAGATTTATTACCTAGGTTTGATCCCGACCTCGGTGTTTGCATGCTCTCCCTGTGACCTGATTAGGTTTCCTTCGGATGTTTTGGTTTCCTCCCACATCCCAAAGATGTGTGGGTTTGATGGTTAATTGTCCCACTGGAAAAGGTGGAACTTCTTTAGTCAGAGAGTGGTAGCGGTGTGGAATGAGCTTCCAGTGGAAGTGGTGGAGGCAGGTTCATTGGTATCATTTAAAAATAAATTGGATAGGCATATGGATGAGAAGGGAACGGAGGGTTATGGTATGAGTGCAGGCAGGTGGGACTAAGGGGAAAAAAGTTGTTCGGCACGGACTTGTAGGGCCGAGATGGCCTGTTTCCGTGCTGTAATTGTTATATGGTTACATGGTTATAAGGGCAATAGATCGGGGTGACGCATGGAGTCTCTTGCCCAGAGTAGGGGAATCGAGAACTAAAGGACATCAGTTTAAGGTGAGGGAGGAACTTAAGGGATAGCCTTTCACACAAAGGTGGTGGGTGTGTGGAAAGAGCTGCCGGAGGAAGTATTTGAGATATTTCTTGCAACGTTTAAGAAACAGTTAGACAGGTACATATGTATGAAGAAGGGTCTCGTCCCAAAACATCACCCACTGCTTCTCTTCATAGATGCTGCCTGTCCCGCTGAATTACTCTGGCTTTTTGTGTCTATAGACAGGTACATGGATAGGGCAGGTTTGGAGGGATATGGACCAAACGTGGGCAGGTGGGACAAGTGTAGCCGGGACATGTTGGCCGGTGGTGGCAAGTTGGGCCGAAGGGCCTGTTTCCATGCTGTTTCTCACTATAACTCTAATGGGCATTGTGTGAATCTTACTGATACTCTTTAGCATTGTCGTACAGTTAGTTAGTTAGTTAGTGCACATTCAATTGAGTCTGTTACTTTGAGTTATACAATACAATACAATTCAATGAACTTTATTAATCCGTTAGGAACTTTGGTTTCTGCAGCCATACAACAAAAAGAAACAATTTTACAAGACACACAACCAAACTTAATTCACACAAACATCCATCACAATGAATCTCGTCTTCACTGTGATGGAAGGCAAAGTCTTGTCTCTCCCCTGCTCTCTATCTTTTCCCGATGTTAAAGCCCCTGGCGAGCGATGGTGAGTCCCGTAGCCGTTAATGCCGCGCTGGGTGAGGTAAGGCTCCCCTCCGGGTCTTAATGTTTTAGTGTTGGAGCCCCCGGCGGGCGATGGCAAGTCCCGCGGCCGTTAAAGCCACGCCAGGCGATGTAAGGCCCCACTCCGGGCCGTTTTCAGCCCCGCAACTCGGGCGGAAGAAGTTGCCGTTGCGGGAGCTCCGAAAAGGGGTCTCCCACCAGGGACCCGCGAGCTCCCGATATCACCATCCACCGGACCTGCAGCTGGAGCCTCCGAAGCTCCGGAGTCGGGCCGCAGCAGCGCGCCAACACAGCTCTCCACGCTCCGAACTCGGCCAACTCCATGACGGTAGTTCCGCAGGCTCAGCGACTGGAGTCCCCAGGCCGTTCCGGTTGGAGGCCGCTCCACGGTGCTAGGCCCCAACGACAATGGAGACCCGACAGGGAAAAGGTTGGGACCCCGTACAGGGAAGAGATTTTAAAGTTTCCCTTACCACCGCCCCCCACATATACACAGCTAAAATCAATATAAAAACCACAGCAAATGGGACATAAATGTAAAAAAGGACAGACAAACAAACTAGTCAACAAAATAGAGAGAGTACAGAGGAGATTTACTAGAATGTTGCCTGGGTTTCAGCGACTAAGTTACAGAGAAAGGTTGAACAAGTTAGGGCTTTATTCTTTGGAGCGCAGAAAGTTAAGGGGGGACTTGATAGAGGTTTTTAAAATGATGAGAGGGATAGACAGAGTTGATGTGGACAAGCTTTTCCCACTGAGAGTGGGGAAGATTCAAACAAGAGGACATGACTTGAGAATTAAGTTTAGGGGCAACATGAGGGGGAACTTCTTTACTCAGAGAGTGGTGGCTGTGTGGAATGAGCTTCCAGTGAAGGTGGTGGAGGCAGGTTCGTTTTTATCATTTAAAAATAAATTGGATAGTTATATGGACGGGAAGGGAATGGAGGGTTATGGTCTGAGCGCAGGTATATGGGACTAGGGGAGATTATGTGTTCGGCACGGACTTGTAGGGTCGAGATGGCCTGTTTCCGTGCTGTAATTGTTATATGGTTATATGAGCAAGAAATTACTAAAAAACTGTAAAAAAAAAAAGAAAAAAACATTAGGTGGTATTAAAATAATAATACAGGTGCACAACCTTTTATCCGGAGTTCCGGAAACCGAAAAACTCCGAAACCCGGCCATTTTTTCCAGGATGTGGTCTGCCCACCAAAGCTCGCGTTTGGCGCCAAACTTGACCCGAAATGACCCACGGTCAACCCAGGTCTGTACTACTGTAGCGGCTGCCTCCTCCCCGGAGACCGGGGAGTCACTAAAACATCTGTAAATCATTGCTTAAATGGTAGTCAGTTAGTTTGGAGGGCTTTTATGTGAAGGGGGAGGTGAAGGGGTAAACTTTAATTCTTAGTCCCCTACCTGGTCGGAGAGACGGGGAGCGGTCAATGCCTTACCGGGTCGCCGTGCAGTAAGCTCCGCAGCGCTGTGGCCGCCAACTCCCAGCTGGGGCTGCGGGCGTCCGGCGCCGGTTGTAGCTCCGACCCCGGCAACTCTACCCCTGGCTGCGAGACGCTCCAAATCCACCGCCGCCCGCGGCCGGAAGCCCGCAGCCCAGCTCCGCAAATGTTGGGAGTCTGCGGCGTCGCAGCGCTGGGATACCAACGGGAAGCGGGCAATGCCTTACTGGGTCGCCGTGCAGTAAGCTCCGCAGCGCTGTGGCCGCCGACTCCCAACATTCGCGGAGCTGGGGCTGCGGGCAGCGCTGGATTTGGAGCGCCTCGCAGCCAGGGGTAGAGTTGCCGGGGTCGGAGCTACAACCGGCGCTGCCCGCGGCCGGACGGATCCCCCAGCTCCGCGATGTTGGGAGTCACCGACCAGGTAGGGGACTAAGAATTAAAGTTTCCCCCTTCACCCCCCACCACCACCACATAAAATCCCTCCAAACTAACTGACTAACATTTATGCAATGATTCCCCGGGGAGGAGGCAGCTGCTCCAGACTTTTCAAGCCGCCCGCGCTACCTACCTAATCCACGCTAAAAATCTTCCATTCCGAAATCCAAAAATGTCCGAAATCCGACTAGTGTCTGGTCCCAAGGCTTTCGGATAAAAGGTTGCGCACCTGTAATGATAAATATGATAATAAAAGAGTAATAACGAGAGAGAAAATTTCTATATTAGAATATTGAAATATTTGTGGATTGTCTCATACGAAAACAGCAAATAAAGCCTCAGTCGCCCTCAATTGCCCCCCTTAAAAATCAAATCCCCCCCGCTGGGGTGTACGCCCCACGTTGGGAACCACTGCTCTAGCGTGTCCAAACCCTTAACAATCTTATATGTTTCAATGAGATCGCCTCTCATCCTTCTAAACCCCAGAGTGTACAAGCCAAGATGCAGCGAGACCTGGGTGTCATGGTACACCAGTCATTGAAGGTAGGCATGCAGGTGCAGCAGGCAGTAAAGAAAGCGAATGGTATGTTGGCTTTCATTGCAAAAGGATTTGAGTATAGGAGCAGGGAGGTTCTACTGCAGTTGTACAGGGTCTTGGTGAGACCACACCTGGAGTATTGCGTACAGTTTTGGTCTCCAAATCTGAGGAAGGACATTATCGCCATAGAGGGAGTGCAGAGAAGGTTCACCAGACTGATTCCTGGGATGTCAGAACTGTCTTATGAAGAAAGACTGGATAGACTTGGTTTATACTCTCTAGAATTTAGGAGATTGAGAGGGGATCTTATAGAAACTTACAAAATTCTTAAGGGGTTGGACAGGCTAGATGCAGGAAGATTGCTCCCGATGTTGGGGAAGTCCAGGACAAGGGGTCACAGCTTAAGGATAAGGGGGAAATCCTTTAAAACCGAGATGAGGTACTTTTTTTCACACAGAGAGTGGTGAATCTCTGGAACTCTCTGCCACAGAGGGTAGTTGAGGCCAGTTCATTGGCTATATTTAAGAGGGAGTTAGATGTGGCCCTTGTGGTTAAGGGGATCAGAGGGTATGGAGAGAAGGCAGGTACAGGATACTGAGTTGGATGATCAGCCATGATCATATTGAATGGCGAATGGTGCAGGCTCGAAGGGCCGAATGGCCTACTCCGGCACCTAATTTCTATGTTTCTATGTTAGGAGGTCAGTTTGCAGTTGTGGGGGAATTTGATGAAACCACATGTGAAGTATTATGTGCAGTTGTGGTCAACCATCTGCAGGAAAGTTATGGAGGCTTTGGAAAGAGTGCAGAAGAGGATTACCAGGATGCTGCCTTGGATTAGGGGGTATTAGCTATAAGTAGAGGTTGGCCAAACTTGGATTGGTATCTCTGGATCATTGAGTTGAGAATCACAAGTGTTTTTGTGTCATATTAAACAGACAATGACATTCTTACTTGCAGCGACACAAGAGATGTGTAAACGCAGTCCTCAATAAATAATATAATCAATAAACATTTTAAAATGTTTGCTTAGACTGCAAACAGGAAAGCAGACTATTCTCTAAATGGTGGCCGATTAGGAAAAGGGGAGATGCAGCGAGACCTGAGTGTCATGGTACACCAGTCATTGAAGGTAAGCATGCAGGTGCAGCAGGCAGTAAAGAAAGCGAATGGTATGTTAGCTTTCATAGCAAAAGGATTTGAGTATAGGAGCAGGGAGGTTCCACTGCAGTTGTTCAGGGTCTTGGTGAGACCACACCTGGAGTATTGCGTACAGTTTTGGTCTCCAAATCTGAGGAAGGACATTATTGCCATAGAGGGAGTACAGAGAAGGTTCACCAGACTGATTCCTGGGATGTCAGGACTGTCTTATGAAGAAAGACTGGATAGACTTGGTTTATACTCTCTAGAATTTAGGAGATTGAGAGGGGATCTTATAGAAACTTACAAAACTCTTAAGGGGTTGGACAGGCTAGATGCAGGAAGATTGTTCCCGATGTTGGGGAAGTCCAGGACAAGGGGTCACATCTTAAGGATAAAGGGGAAATCCTTTAAAACCGAGATGAGAAGAACTTTTTTCACACAGAGAGTGGTGAATCTCTGGAACTCTCTTCCACAGAGGGTAGTTGAGGCCAGTTCATTGGCTATATTTAAGAGGGAGTTAGATGTGGCCCTTGTGGCTAAGGGGATCAGAGGGTATGGAGAGAAGGCAGGTACGGGATACTGAGTTGGATGATCAGCCATGATCATATTGAATGGCGGTGCAGTCTGATGGCCTGAGGGAAAAAGCTGTTTTTGAATCTGTTGGTTTTGCTCCGCATGCTGCAGTAGCGCTTACCGGAAGGTAGGAGGGTGAACAGTTTGGGTGAACGACATTTTAAACTCGGGAGCGCTCTTGAAATGAACTCGTACCGTGGGACAGGGCTGTAACTAGTCTGAAGGTCTCAACCCAAAAAGTCACCCATTCCTTCTCCCCAAAGATGCTGCCTGTCCTGCTGAGTTACTCCAGCGTTTTGTGTCAATCTTCACATACACACACACTTACACTTACACTGACACTTACATGTACACACACACAAAGATCTATACACTGTAAATGGCTCGATTGTACTCATGTATGACTGGTTCACACGTAACAAAAGCTTTTCACTGTACCTCAGTACACAATACAATAAACTAACACATGCACACACACACAGAGACACAGAGACATAGACAGACACACACTTACACACACACACACACACACACACACACACACACATACAGTGCGTTCAGAAAGTATTCACACCCCTACACTTTTTCCACATTTTGTTACACTACCACCTTATTCTAAAATGGATTAAATTATTTTTCTTATCATCAATCTACACACAATACACCATAATAAAAAAGCAAAAACACGTGGTTAGACATTTTTCAGTTTCATAGCGAAGGGTCCTGAATACTGTAACGTAACAAA
>NW_026576637.1:0-12500 GCF_028641065.1 Leucoraja erinaceus
AGCGGAGCAACCGTAATCTTCAGGGACGGGGAAGACGTCCTACAACACAAGGACGGTACAAAATTCCACATTCATGAGTACAACAGACTGTACTACTTGCACACGGTAAACGTTGAATGTGATGACCAATGTAAGAGCAGTTATGATATGCAGACATGGCATGAGATTCTAGGGCACTGTAATTATGAAGATATTAAAAAATTACAGAATGTTGTTGAAGGTATGGCAATTAAGGGCAAAACAGACAAACCTGCTCTACACTGTGAAGTGTGTACTCAGGGAAAGTTTATCCAAACTAGGAACAGGGACCCTGATGTAAGAGCCAAAGCAGCTTTGAAGTTGGTACACACAGATTTAGCGGGACCGATAGACCCAGAGTCCAGAGAGGGGTACAGGTTTGCGCTATCATTCACTGATGATTATTCCAGTGCAGTGTTTGTGTACTTTCTAAAGAATAAGAGTGACACAGTGCAAGCCACCGAGAAGTTTCTTGCTGACACAGCCCCATACGGGAAGATTAAATGTATGAGGTCTGACAATGGTACTGAATTCATGGGAAAGAATTACCAGGCACTACTCAGCAGAAATTGCATTAGACATGAGACCTCAGCGCCATACTCACCACACCAGAATGGTACTGCTGAGCGAAATTAGCGCACCCTGTTTGACATGGCCAGGTGTATGCTAATAGAGAGTGAGTTACCTAAACAGTTTTGGACCTATGCAGTGCAGACAGCAGCTGTAGTGAGGAACAGATGCTTTAACAAGCGCACAAAGCAGACTCCTTACTTGATGCTGACAAGAAAACGGCCCAACCTGTCTAGGATGCAAAAGTTTGGGTCTGAGTGTTATGCCTATAAACAGGACAAGAGAAAACTGGACTCAAAGTGTGAGAAGGGAATCTTTGTTGGGTACGACAAGAATAGCCCAGCTTACATGATTTACTATCCTGACAATGGGAAAGTAAAGAAGCACAGACTGGTGAAGTTTGTGACCAAAACAATTATAGAGAGGCAGACACAGACTGACATGACCCCCAGTGACGATGACTTTGAGGTGCAGAATAGGGCCAGTAGGATGAGAAAAAATACTGATGAGAGTCCAGGAAATACTCAGGGCCAAGATCCAGTAACTAGGCCTGAGGTGAATAGCCAAGCACAGATAGGTGAAAATAAGCATGAGCCTGCACGTTACCCTTCTAGATTGAGGAAGAAACCAGGTTACTTAAGTGAATATGTAACTGGCAAGGCGAGTGATGATCATGTAATGATTAACATAGATTATTGCTACAGATTGATGTGTAACATCCCCCTAACATTCAGGGAAGCTGTAACCTCAACTAACTCAAAGGAATGGGTTAACGCAATGCATGAGGAAATGCAGTCGCTGAGAGAAAATGACACATTTACCCTAACCAACTTGCCTGAGGGTAAGAAAGCAGTGGGGGGTAGATGGGTATATGCAATCAAGAACAATGAGGATGGATCTGATAAATACAAGGCACGGTATGTAGCCAAAGGATACAGTCAAATATTGGGTGTAGACTATGAGACATTTTCTCCTACTGCTAACCTGACCAGTATCAGAGTGATGATGCAAAAAGCAGCACAGGAAAACCTGATTTTACATCAGATGGATGTCAAAACTGCCTACCTACATGCACCAATAGATTGCGAGATTTCATGGAAAACCAAAAAGCAGCCCACCGTTGCACTGTCAACTTGTGAGGCTGAGTATATGGCGTTAGCCGCAACACTACAAGAGTGTATGCACCTAGTACAATTACTAGAAGGTATTGATGGACATCAGTACCCAACACCCAAGGTTTATGAGGATAACCAGGGTACAATTGCGTTAGCAAAGAAGCCTGTAAGTAGACAGAGGTGTAAGCATGTGGACATAAAATATCACTTCGTGAGGTCCACTGTGTATAATGGCAAAATAAGTTTGGAGTATTGCCCAACAGACCAGATGGTAGCAGATGTGATGACAAAACCTGCAACAAAATTTAAGTTGATGGAGTTTGCAAAGTTTATGTTTGGAGAGTAACCATGTATGTAAAAGTCTACATGATGCAAGGTAGAAAACCTTAGGATGTTTTATTTTGAGTTAAGATAACAATGCGAGAGCAAGTGGGGGTGTTGACATATATGAAAAATATGCTCTCAATTGTAAAGAAGTTAATCTTAATGTTGTATTGTTACTCAGACAATCTTGGTGCAGGTGGTGAATGACTGACAATGTAGCAGCCAATAGTAACTGACAATGATAACAGCCAAAGAGAGGTGCTGTTATTGACAGCCAATGAGAGGTACTGTAATTGATGTGTGAGCAAGTGTGTAAATAAAGTTTCTCTTCCAGTTTGAACAAGATGGATGCCCCACTGTGTTTTTTACTGCTCTGAATTATCTTCGGTCTAGCACTGGGTAGTCTGCAAGAATTGCTGCACAATGCACCTCTGCCAACACCATTGCATGAAATACCTGATGATGAATATCCAGGTGAAACCCATTATGAGGAGGAATATCCAGAATACTCTGATAATGAACCAGTTGAGGGCCAGAACCCAATGCAAAAAAGAAAAATGCCAGGGCTGGCCCAAAAGTTCTATAGTCCCAGACACAAGGTACAACCTCTTCCAGAGGAAATAGCAGAGAGTATAAATTACCTGCTTTCCCATCAATCAGAAGATACAACAATGGATGAAGTTATGAACAAATATGAAATCCCGCAGAACTGTGCTCTGCTAGGTGTGCCAGCTGTTAACAAAGATGTGTGGAAGTATATGGGCATTGCAGTAAGAGCTCAAGAAATGAGATTACAGCAGGTATTAAGATTGATAGGCCCAGGGAGCCGTTGGTGAGATGGGAGGAGTACCTGCGCTGTAAGTATAAAATACACCGCGGGGCTTGTTTCCACAGAGGCCCAGGGAGCCGTTGGTGAGAGGGGAGGAGTACCTGCGCTGTAAGTATAAAATACACCGCGGGGCTTGTTTCCACAGAGGCCCAGGGAGCCGTTGGTGAGAGGGGAGGAGTACCTGCGCTGTAAGTATAAAATACACCGCGGGGCTTGTTTCCACAGAGGCCCAGGGAGCCGTTGGTGAGAGGGGAGGAGTACCTGCGCTGTAAGTATAAAATACACCGCGGGGCTTGTTTCCACAGAGGCCCAGGGAGCCGTTGGTGAGAGGGGAGGAGTACCTGCGACCAAATCGCCAACGTTCCAGAGAAGGAGTCTGGGGGAAGCCTCTGATTGGTTTACATTTTTACATTTCTGCCTTTAGGTTAAGGATTCTGGGAGTTAAGGATTCTGGGAGTTAAGGATTCTGGGAGTTAAGGGAACAGTATTTATTAGTAAAGGTTAACGGATAAAGTTTTGTGTTTTTTAATATTTAATATAGTTAAATTGGGAGTAGGATATGTCGGTGGAGATTGGCCCCGTGGTTTGCTCAGCCTGCAACATGTGGGAGATCAGGGATATGGTCGGTGTCCCTGGTGACTACGTTTGCAGGAAGTGTGTCCAGCTACAGCTCCTGGCAGACCGCATTGAACGATTGGAGCTGCGGTTGGATTCATACTGGAGCATCCACGACGCTGAGAAAGTCGTGGACAGCACGTACAGTGAGTTGGTCACACCGCAGGTAAAAGGTAAGAGGGCAGAAGGGGAACGGGTGGCCAATAGTCAGCAAAGCAGCAGGCAGGTAGTGCAGGAGTCCCCTGCGGTCATCTCCCTCCTAAACAGGTATACCATTTTGGAAACTGTTGAGGGAGATTGCTCATCAGGGGAAGGCAGCAGCAGCCAAGTTCATGGCACCATGGGTGGCTCTGCGGCACATGAGGGGGGGAAAAAGAGTGGAAGGGCAATAGTAATAGGGGATTCAATTGTCAGGGGAATAGATAGGCGTTTCTGCGGCCGCAAAAGAGACTCCAGGATGGTATGTTGCCTCCCTGGTGCAAGGGTCAGGGATGTCACTGAACGGCTGCAGAACATTCTGGAGGGGGAGGGTGAACAGCCAGTTGTCGTGGTGCATATTGGCACCAACGATATAGGTAAAAAAAGGGATGAGGTCCTACAGGATGAATTTAGGGAGCTAGGAGATAAGCTTAAAAGTAGGACCTCAAAGGTAATAATCTCTGGATTACTACCAGTACCACGGGCCAGTCAGAGCAGAAATAGGAGGATATTGCAGATGAATACGTGGCTTGAAAAATGGTGCAAGGGGGAGGGATTCAAATTTTTAGGGCATTGGAACCAGTTCTGGGGGAGGTGGGACCAGTACAAACAGGACGGTCTGCACCTGGGCTGGAATGGAACCAATGTCCTTGGGGGGGTGTTTGCTAGTGCTGTCGGGGAGGATTTAAACTAATGTGGCAGGGGGATGGGTACAAGAGCAGAGGGGCAGGGGGGTGTAAAATGAAGGTAGAAGCAATAGGTAGCAAGGTGAAAAGTAAAAGTGGCAGGCAGACAAAACCAGGGCAAAAATCAAAAAGGGCCACTTTTCAACATAATTGTATAAGGGGTAAGAGCGTTGTAAAAACAAGCCTGAAGGCGTTGTGTCTCAATGCAAGGAGTATTCGTAATAAGGTGGATGAGTTGAACGTGCAGATAGCCATTAATGATTATGATATAGTTGGGATCACGGAGACATGGCTCCAGGGTGACCAAGGCTGGGAGCTGAACATCCAGGGATATTCAATATTCAGGAGGGATAGAGAGAAAGGAAAAGGAGGTGGGGTAGTGTTGCTGGTTAGAGAGGAGATTAACGCAATGGAAAGGAAGGACATTAGTTTGGAGGATGTGGAATCGGTATGGGTAGAGCTGCGAAACAATAAGGGGCAGAAAACGCTGGTGGGTGTTGTGTACAGGCCACCTAACAGTAGTAGTGAAGTTGGAGATGGTATCAAACAGGAAATTAGAAATGCTTGCGACAAAGGCAAAGCAGTTATAATGGGTGACTTCAATCTACATATAGATTGGGTGAATCAAACTGGCAGGGGTGCTGAGGAAGAGGATTTCTTGGAATGTATGCGGGATAGTTATCTAAATCAACATGTAGAGGAACCAACGAGAGAGCTGGCTATTTTAGACTGGGTATTGAGTAATGAGGAAGGGTTAGTTAGTAGTCTTGTTGTGCGTGGCCCCTTGGGCAAGAGTGACCATAATATGGTTGAGTTCTTCATTAGGATGGAGAGTGACATTGTTAATTCAGAAACAATGGTTTTGAACTTAAAGAAAGGTAACTTTGAGGGTATGAGACGTGAATTGGCCAAGATTGACTGGCAATTAATTCTAAAAGGGTTGACGGTGGATATGCAATGAAAGGCATTTAAAGACTGCATGGATGAACTACAAAAATTGTTCATCCCAGTTTGGCAAAAGAATAAATCAGGGAAGGTAGTGCATCCATGGATAACAAGGGAAATCAGGGATAGTATCAAAGCAAAGGATGATGCGTACAAACTAGCCAGAAAAAGCAGCATACCGGAGGACTGGGAGAAATTCAGAGACCAGCAGAGGAGGACGAAGGGCTTAATTAGGAAAGGAAAATGGATTATGAAAGAAAACTGGCAGGGAACATAAAAACTGACTGCAAAAGTTTTTATAGATATGTGAAAAGAAAGAGATTAGTTAAAACAAATGTAGGTCCCTTGCAGTCAGAAACAGGTGAGTTGATCATGGGGAACCAGGATATGGCGGACCAATTGAATAACTACTTTGGTTCCGTCTTCACTAAGGAAGACATAAATGATCTGCCGGAAATAGCAGGGGCCCGCGGGTCAAAGGAGGTGGAGGAATTGAGTGAAATCCAGGTTAGTCGGGAAGTGGTGTTGGGTAAATTGAATGGATTAAAGGCCGATAAATCCCCAGGGCCAGATAGGCTGCATCCCAGAGTACTTAAGGAAGTAGCTCCAGAAATAGTGGATGCATTAGTAATAATCTTTCAAAACTCTTTAGATTCTGGAGTAGTTCCAGAGGATTGGCGGGTAGCAAACGTAACCCCACTTTTTAAGAAGGGAGGGAGAGAGAAAACGGGGAATTACAGACCAGTTAGCCTAACATCGGTAGTGGGGAAACTGCTAGAGTCAGTTATTAAAGATGGGATAGCAGCACATTTGGAAAGTGGTGAAATCATTGGACAAAGTCAGCATGGATTTACGAAAGGTAAATCATGTCTGACGAATCTTATAGAATTTTTCGAGGATGTAACTAGTAGCGTGGATAGGGGAGAACCAGTGGATGTGGTGTATCTGGACTTCCAGAAGGCTTTCGACAAGGTCCCACATAAGAGATTAGTATACAAACTTAAAGCACATGGCATTGGGGGTTCAGTATTGATGTGGATAGAGAACTGGCTGGCAAACAGGAAGCAAAGAGTAGGAGTAAACTGGTCCTTTTCACAATGGCAGGCAGTGACTAGTGGGGTACCGCAAGGCTCAGTACTGGGACCCCAGCTATTTACAATATATATTAATGATCTGGATGAGGGAATTGAAGGCAATATCTCCAAGTTTGCGGATGACACTAAGCTGGGGGGCAGAGTTAGGTGTGAGGAGGATGCTAGGAGACTGCAAGGTGACTTGGATAGGCTGGGTGAGTGGGCAAATGTTTGGCAGATGCAGTATAATGTGGATAAATGTGAGGTTATCCATTTTGGTGGCAAAAACGGGAAAGCAGATTATTATCTAAACGGTGGCCGATTAGGAAAGGGGGAGATGCAGCGAGACCTGGGTGTCATGGTACACCAGTCATTGAAGGTAGGCATGCAGGTGCAGCAGGCAGTAAAGAAAGCGAATGGTATGTTGGCTTTCATAGCAAGAGGATTTGAGTATAGGAGCAGGGAGGTTCTACTGCAGTTGTACAGGGTCTTGGTGAGACCACACCTGGAGTATTGCGTGCAGTTTTGGTCTCCAAATCTGAGGAAGGACATTATTGCCATAGAGGGAGTGCAGAGAAGGTTCACCAGACTGATTCCTGGGATGTCAGGACTGTCTTATGAAGAAAGACTGGATAGACTTGGTTTATACTCTCTAGAATTTAGGAGATTGAGAAGGGATCTTATAGAAACTTACAAAATTCTTAAGGGGTTGGGCAGGCTAGATGCAGGAAGATTGTTCCCGATGTTGGGGAAGTCCAGGACAAGGGGTCACAGCTTAAGGATAAGGGGGAAATCCTTTAAAACCGAGATGAGGAGAACTTTTTTCACACAGAGAGTGGTGAATCTCTGGAACTCTCTGCCACAGAGGGTAGTTGAGGCCAGTTCATTGGCTATATTTAAGAGGGAGTTAGATGTGGCCCTTGTGGCCAAGGGGATCAGAGGGTATGGAGAGAAGGCAGGTACGGGATACTGAGTTGGATGATCAGCCATGATCATATTAAATGGCGGTGCAGGCTCGAAGGGCCGAATGGCCTACTCCTGCACCTAATTTCTATGTTTCTATGTTTCTATGATAGGGTCAAGTATTACGGCATTTGCCAAAGATCTGGAAGAAGGAAATGTGACAATGGCACAACAGGATGTAATGGGAATGATGTGTTATGCACATTTTGAAATAAACTGTATTTGTAAAACTGTGATAAGACCTAACATACATCCTAAGTTTGCAGGGCTCTGTAAACCATCTATTATACAATTGCCACATTTACTCTTTGGAGAAGAGCTTGCCAAAAAACTAAAGGTTCTCAACAAAAAATCAAAAACCATCGGGATGATGAAACCACCGATGTTTGGCAGCACAGCTAGGCAATATCCATACCGAAGGGGAACTGGTGAAGTAACAAGTCGCTCGTACTCACATACAAGATAAGGACATACAACCCCAGGTTGTGGAGGTCATGGTATTTCCACAAGGGGCAAGGTACAAAAAGTGACACCAGTAAACTCTGAGGTAGGTGGCTCTGGTTCTGAAAGAAACATATCAGATGTATCCTACTTACAAGTTGGGGGTAGGTTACAATTCTTTTTAAAAGAATGGAAACTAATAACATCTGATGCATATATACTGTGCAGTACTAAGGGGTTTAGAATTGAATTTTACCAGAATGAAAATCCCCCTACACAGCATACTCCAAAAAGAATATATTCCTTCACTGAAGAAGAGATGAGGAGAATTCAAATAGAACTTGAGATTTTGAGTAAAAAAGGGGTAATAGAGAAAACAACTTATCAAAATCATCAGTTTGTATCTAGTATTTTCTCTAGAACAAAAAAGGATGGGGGTACTAGAATCATTTTGGACCTCACAAGTCTTAACTCTTTTGTGCAGTATAAACATTTCAAAATGGAGACTTTTACTAATGCTTTGCAATTAATTTCAACAGAATGCTATATGGCAAGCATAGATCTCCAAGATGCATTATTCTGTTGCGGTGCATGTGCAACATCGCAGTTATTTGAAATTTGGCTGGATGTCACAAATGTGGCAATTTAAAGCATTACCAAATGGATTGACGTCCAGCGCCAGATTGTTTACAAAACTGTTGAAGTCAATTTTAGCATTGTTAAGAACTCAAAGCCATTTGATAATGGCTTATTTGGATGACATTTTAATTGTGGGAGATACTGAAGCCATGGTAACAGCTTCAGTTTTAAAAAGTGAACCTCACATTTCAAAGAATGGGATTTGTCATTCATTCAGAGATATCCAAACTGAGACCTAACAAAATAATTGATTACTTGGGGTTCACTATTAATTCACACCATATGACAGTGAGCTTACGCAAGGAAAAGAAGCTGCAATTGATTGAGAGTTGTAAGGAACTAATTGTAGGCAAACACCATCAATCAAGCAAGTGACTAGTCTGCTGGGTAAGTTAATTGCTTTGTTTCCAGCTGTCCAGCTGGGGCCATTGCACTATCAGCAATTGCAGAGAGCTAAAATTGCAGCATTAAAAAGACATGCTGGACATTTTGATAGACCTATGCAATTACCGAGCACAGGAATTGAGGATATAAAATGGTGGATTAAAAATGTGGATTGTTCCTACAGGAAAATAATGATTGAATCACGAGCTACCATTTTACAAACAGATGCAAGTGCACTGGAATGGGGAGCTGCGGATGCCATCTCAAGCTGTGGAGATAGATGGAATGCAAAGGAAGAACCTTTGCTCGAGACACATGGCATAAATTATCTTTAATTACTAAGTGTATTGCATGGGTTGAAAGCCCTTGCCGAAAGGTACAAAATTTGCATGTACAGGTTCAGACTGACAACACTACGGCAGTGGCACATGTCAATCACATGGGTGGAATCAAGTCAGAAGCATGTGACAGATTGGCAAACATGATTTGGCACTGGTTCATTGAGAAAGATATTTGGCTTTCTGCAACTTACCTACAAGGTAAATTCAACATAATTGCAGATACTAGGTCAAGAAATTTCAATGACAACACAGAATGGATGTTAAATCGTGATATTTTCTACAAAATTGTGAAAATATTTGGGAAATACCAGGGGGTAGATGAGTTTACGTTAAATTGGGGTGGAATGTTTTGTCTGCATTTCCTCCCTTTTGTCTCATCAATGGGTGGCTACAGAAGATCAAACAAGATTATGCTTCAGAATTGTTGGTGGTACTGGGCTGTGTGAGGAATGCCATCAACCAGAAACAGTTCAGCATGCCCTACATTAAGAAATGGGAACAGTTTCTTCAACACAAAATTTTCTTATCACACTGCAGATGCTTGAGATGTTGTAGAAATTTGTCAAAATTACATTTTGATGATAATTTAAGCTATAGTGTGATCAACACAGCAAGGAATGCTTTGTCGGCATACTTATCGAGACCATCAGAACATTAAGTTCTAGGATTACATCCTTTGACTTGTAGATACATGAAGGGCATCTTTAATGCTACTTAGGGATTAGGATCCCATCTCAAATTTGTTGTTAGACAAAATTACGATAAAAGCAGTCATGTTAATGGCATTAGTATCAGCTCAAAGAGTACAAACATTACACAAGTTAAGGATAGACAGAATGGGAATGAAAACAGAGGAAATTACATTCTATGTCTATGACCTGCTAACACAGAGCAGACCAGAAGTCTCGGGGTGTAAATTGATTTTCAGCTTATCCTGCAGATCAAATGCTTTGTGTAGTTACATATTTAAAATACTACATTGAGACTACCAAACATCTTACAGGTGTAGAAACTGGATTATTCATCAGCCACAAAGCCACATAAAAAAGTGACAACACAAACAATTTCAAGATGGCTGAAGGTGCTATTGGATGCAGGAATTGATACTGACAAATTTAAACCTCATTCCACCAGGGCAGTGGCAACATTGGCGGCCAAGGATTTGGACGTTCCAATAGACCATATCCCTGCGGCCGCAGGTTGGGGAAAATGAAAGGATGTTGCACAAGTATTATCACAAAGAAATTGCAGACCCTGGTGTTTGGTGGTACTATTTTGAATTCAGTATTAAATGTCTCTAGAGATTAAAATGGGAAACATAATGTTTTACCATAAAATAAACCATTAATTAATTAAACAAGTATGATGGTTTGCATGTTATTGACTGTTTTTCACTCATAGTCAAGCAAAATGCAGTGATACACCGTAACCCAATCTACGGCCTGAAATCACAGAAGCTTTAAAATCTTCACGTAGTCACTCACGTGACTCCGAAGTAAAATAGTAAGATTAAACGAGAACTTACCAGTTTGAAGTTTGATCTTTATTTCATGAGGAGTTGCGTCGAGGGACTACGTGCCCTCCGCTCCCACCCTAATAAGATCAAAGGTAAGTTAAGTTTGTATCACGTAGCTTACTATTATGCTTCGGAGTAGATCATCTGTGATTTCACACCGCTGCTTTGATGTTTGACGCGCATGCGCCTGGACGGCCTTCTTCACGTAGTCCCTCGACGTTAACGCCTCATAAAATAAAGATCAAACTTCAAACTGGTAAGCTCGTTTAATCTTACTATTAAACTGCGAGAGGCATAACGGAAATCGGGGTCTTATTCCTAAAACGGCGGAAGTGACATTCCGTTGCTTTCCGATCCGTACTGCACGTCAGTCCCCTGAAGAAGTGTTTCGGCCTGAAACATTGCCTATTTCCTTCGCTCCATAGGTGCTGCTGCACCCGCTGAGTTTCTCCAGCATTTTTGTGTACCTTCGATTTTCCAGCATCTGCAGTTCCTTCTTGAACACTACACGTCAGTCCATTGGATTTGGTAGGAAGGGTCTTATCTTGCTCTTCTATAATCTTTGCTCTTCCCTATCTCTCTCCCCTACCCCATCTCCCCCCCCCCCCCCCCCCCACACCTCTCCTCACCCCGCTCTCTCATCCCCCCTCTCTCCTCCTCCTCTCCCCGAATAGGGTGATTTCACCAAAGGTCAAATGAGCGTAGATCCCCCCTCACGTGACCGAAAATTTTAACTGGAGGACATATGTCAGATCGGTACATGTAAGTGAATGGGGAAACACGCACTTTCCCACCCGTTAAAAACATGGAAAACGGCGGATTTTTGACCTGAAATTTTCTGTGCTAGTCGGGGTGACCGTGAAGCACAGCAACCTAAATTTTCAGGCAAAAGAAAAGATAGAAAGTAAGGTAATTACAAGAGGGAACTGAAGGTATCTAAAGCAGCGGAAGTGAACAGCTGACATTTGCCGTGGTGATTTACAGGTCCAAAATATCGGGAATTATCGCGTTTGCTCGCTGAATTTCATCAAAAGTAAGGCATTATTAACTTACTTTTGATGAAATTCAGCGAGCAAACGCGATAATTCCCGATATTTTGGATCTTTAAATCATCACGGCAAATGTCAGCTGTTCACTTCCGCTGCTTTCTACCTTCAGTTCCCTCTTGTAATTACCTTACTTTCTATCTTTTTTTTTGCCTGAAAAAGTCGGGGTGCTTCACGGTCACCCCGACTAGCACAGAAAATTTCAGCTCAAAAATCCGCCGTTTTCCTTGTTTTTAACGGGTGGGAAAGTGCGTGTTTCCCCATTCACTAACATGTACCGATCTGACATATGTCCTCCAGTTAAAATTTTCGGTCACGTGAGGGGGGGATCTACGCTCATTTGACCTTTGGTGAAATCACCCTATAGAAAATAACATATTCAGGACAGAATCATATCGACAGAAAACAATAATATTTCCTCACCTCGTCGTTCAAAATGCGGCGAACAATCGGGCAATGGCAGGAGGCAGCGCGCGGTGACGCCGGCGGCAAGAGGCAGCCAATGGGGGGGGGTGGGTGGTGACAGCGCGCGGTGACCCCGGCAGCAAGGGGCAGCCAATGGGGGGGGGTGAAGGTGACAGCGCGCGAGGCGCCGGCTTTCGACGCCATTTCAGCTCCCACCTCCCCAACCCGCCTGGCGTCAGCTCCCACTCCCTCACACGTGTCAACGTTCTCTCTATCAATATATCTTTCTCTATCTATCTCTCTTTCTCTCTCTTTCTCTCTCTCTCTCTCTCTCCATCTCTCTCTCTCTCTCTCTTTCTTTCTCTCTCTCTCTCTCTCTCTCTCTCTCTCTC
>NW_026576637.1:15000-79301 GCF_028641065.1 Leucoraja erinaceus
CTCTCACCTTCTCTCCCCTCATTCTCCCCCTCTCTTCTCTTTCTCTCTCTCTCCTCTTCTCATCCCCTCACTCCCTTACATCCTCACCCCCTCCTCCCTCCATTTCTCTCTCTCTCATTCACCTTCACACTTTGAATCCGCAGCCTCCTGTAGTATGTAGGGGGATGGGGGAGGAGAGAGGGGCGAGGAGAGAGGGGTGAGGAGGGAGGGGTGAGGAGCAGCATCCAGCAGTATGTTGCGAAGCCTACCTGAAGCGTGGCTGAAAATCTGGCGCTGCGGGTGTGCGCGATTTTGGCGCCGTTTAGAGGGGGGCGGGTTTAAAACGTGATTTTTACATTAAAAGGGGCTTCTTAAGAACCCTTTATACAAAGTTTACTATTGCGAGTAGCTAATTTTGGGCTCTTTATATCCCGCAGTATTTTTCTGGGCATTTGAGGCACAAATCCCCCTCCCTCCCCCGTCTCTACCCCTTCCCCCCCTCTTTCCTCACCCCTTTCCTCACCCCTCTTTCCTCACCCCTCCCTCTCTCCCCCCTCCCTCCTCACCCATTCTCCTCACCCCTCTCTCCTCACCCCCCTCTCTCCTCACCCCTCTCTCTCCTCACCCCTCTCTCCCTACCCCCCCCCTCCTCCTCCCCCTCTCCTTTCTCCCCCCCCTCTCCTCCTCTCTCTCTCTCCCATTCCCTATCTCCTCACCCCCTCCCTCCTCCGCCCCCTCCCTCCTCCTCCCCCTCGCTCCTCCTCCTCCCCCTCCCTCCTCCCCTCTCCTCCTCCCCCATCCCCCTCTCCCTCCCCCCCCCCCCTCTCCCCCTCCCTCCCCACCTCCCCCCCCCTCTCCCCCCCCCCCCTCCCCCCCCATCGACCCTCCCCCCTATCCCCTCTCTCCCCCCTCTCCCCATCCCCATCCCCTCCCCTCTCCCACCCCTCCCCACCACTCTCACATCCCCTCTCCCACCCCTACCCCTCTCTCCTCTTTCCCCCCCCCCGCTCTCCTCCCCCATTCCCCGCTCTCTCCTCCCCCTCTCCTCCTCCCTCCGCTCTCCCTCTCCCTCCTCCCTCCCCTCCCTCCTCCTTCCCCCTCCCACTCCTCCTCCGCCCCTCCTCCCTCCCCTCTCCTCCCCTCCCTCCCCCCTTCCCTTTCTCCCTCCCCTCCTCTCCTTCCCTCCCCCCCCCTCCCCCCCCCCCCCCCCCTCCCCCCCTCCCCCCTCCTCCCCTCCCCTCCCTCTCCCCCCCTCCTCTCCTCCCCCCCCAATCTCTCCCCCATCCCACCCTTCCTTCCCCCCCCCTCTCCTCCTCCCCCCCCGTCTCTCCTCCCCCCCCCCCCTCTCTCTCCCCCCCTCTATCCTCCCCCCCTCTCTCTACCGAGGCCCATTGGCACATTAAGGATGGGGAGATTTCAGAAGCAATCTCCCAGCATAGCAACCTGACGATTCTGCCCCAAAGAGTGGATTAATTAATATCTTAGTTGCCCCTGGTGGCAAGAATAGAAGGAACACGTATATTCTTCTGGAGTAACACAGCGGGCAGGCAGTATCTCTGGTGCGAAGGAATGGGTGACGTTTCGGGTTGAGACCCTTCTTCAGACTGATTAGGGATAAGGGAAACGAGGGATATAGACGATGATGTGGAGAAATAAAGAATAATGAGTGATAGTTAAGCAAAAATGCAACGATGATAAAGGAAACAGGCCTTTGTTTGCTGGGTGAAAACGAGAAGCTAATGCTTCTCGTGGGGGAAGGATAGAGAGAGAGGGAATGCCGGGGTTACCTGAAGTGAGAGTTACCATACAGCGATACAAATAAAAGGAACACAATACACGATACAGTTTAACATAAACACCCACCACCAGATGCTAATGTGACTTGGGTGGGGGAGGGATAGAGAGAGAGAGAATGCCTACATTGTGGATTCCAACACAGACCTTTCTGTCCTAGGTCTCCTCCATTGTCAGAGTGAGACTAAATGCAAATTTGAGGAACAGCATCTCATATTTCGCTTGGGCAGCTTACAGCCCAGTGGTATGAATATTGATTTCTCTAACTTCAGGAAGCCCCGGCATTCCCTCTCTCTCCATCCCTCCCCCATCCAAGGACGCACCAGCTTCTTGTTTTCACCCAGCAAACAGCTAACAATGGCCTGTTTCTTTATCATCGCTATTTTTTTGAATATCTTTCATTCACTGTTTTTATCTTACCACATCACTGTCTATATCTCTCTTTTCCCTAATCCCTGACCAGTCTGAAGAAGGGTCTCAACTTGAAACATCACCTATTCCTTCTCTCCAGAGATGCTGCCTGTCCCACTGAGTTACTCCAGCTTTTTGTGTCTATCTTCGGTTTAAACCAGCATCTGCAGTTCCCTCTTACACATATATTCTGTTTCCAGTTCCAGGCCAAAAGAGGTGAGAGAAACAAAAAGTCTTCAGAAGAGTTGGGCAAAACAGTGCAGTACCACAGAGTACTCTGGTCCACTGAATGCAGAATAATGGCGTGTCTGGGTCTCTTTGAGATGCATTTATCAACATTGAGAGTGTTATTTATCATACCTGGGCCACTGGTTCTTCCCTGCTTGTAGTCCTGCTATCTAACCAAGTGATGGCAGTGTGGTGCAGTTTCAGAGTGTCGACCTGCAGCTGGCTCTGACTGTGGAGGCTGCAGATGCTGGAATCCCGAGCAAAAGTTAAACTGCTGGAAGAATTCTGTGGGTCAGGCAGCATCTGTGGAAGCAGAAGAATGGTCGATGTTTCGGGTTGAGACGCTGCGTTTTAATGCCACTCCTGGGTGCACCAGAACACGATCTGAACACTAGTTCTTTTCCTCAAAGATAGACACAAAATGCCAGAGTTATTCATAATATTTCAAAATATGTCCTCTCATTTAGTCAATTGACAGTGTATCAGAATGAGTCTTAATTTCCAAATCGTAACGGATGTAATCATTTTCACAAGTTCACAAGTTATAAAATTAGAATTAGGCCATCCAGCCAATGAAGTCAACTCCGCCATTCAATCATGGCTGATCTCTGCCTCCTAATCCCATCTGCTGCCTTCTCCACATAACTCTTGACATCCGTTCTAATCAAGAATTTTCTATCTCTGCCTTAAAAACACTCACTGACTTGGCCTCCACAGCCCTCTGACTAAAGAAGTTCATCCTCACCTCCTTTCTACCTACGACACACTAAGGACAATTTACTGAAGCACTTAACCTACAAACCTGCACGTCTTTGGAGTGTGGGGCAGGCGAGCTGACCTGGGCGCTACAGCCAGACCTGGGACAAGCAAGCCGACCTGGGACAATCTGTAATGCCCAGGTCACAAAGCATGGTGGGGATTGTCCCGCACCTTTCAAAACATGGGGGGACAACCCCACCCCCTCACCCCAAGGATTTCCACCCATGATTGGCTCATCAGGTATACTCCGCCATTCAATCATGGCTGATCTATTCTGCCACAAGTCTACTCTGCCATTCAATCATGGCTGACCCTTCTGCCACAGATTCACCACCCTGCTACCTTTCTGCATCTCATTACAGTCCTTGTACTTCACACCATCGCTGTTTGTTGTTGAATCTCCTGCGTTCAACTACCACCTTATCATAAACGTTCCTTTATGACCTCCATTTCACTTCCACCATTGGGACTAGGGGTACAGGAATCTGAAAACTGTAACGTCCAAGTTCAGGAACAGCTTTTTCCCAACAGCCATCAAGCCATTGAACACTACCAGCTATTTACTTTTTTTAATATTTCTTTAATTTCATTATACCGCCTTCTATATCTTCCTGTGACTCTCAGTCTGAAGAAGGGTCTCGACCCGAACTACCACCTATTCATTTTCTCGAGAGATGCTGCCTGACCCGCTGAGTTACTCCACCGTTTTTGTCTATCTTTGGTTTAAACCAGCATCTGCAGTTCCTTCATAACAATTAGATGAATTCCTTTCCCAAACATAGTCTCAACAATAGTTTTCTCAATTTCTAATTTTGAACACTTTTTGTCTTTCCACCAACATGGATTTTGTCTTCATTTGTCCTTGCAGAATGAAGTGATGGTATCTTAGCATATAACACAGTTGAGTTGTCATTCATGAAGTCTGCAAGCAAATCCGATAAAGCAATTCACAAACAGATCTGATGGACATAACCAGCAACGATGTGAACTTCAACAGAGTAAAATGATCCAAGGCATTTCACTGAGCAAAGTTTGGCACTTGGTCTTAAGGGGACTTACTGTATTAAGATCAACACTAAATGCTGGAGTAACTCAGCAGGACAGGCAGCATCTCTGGAGAGAAGGGATGGGTGACATTTCGGGTCGGACCCATCTCCCTACACTTACTGTATTAAGACTGAAAGTCAATGATGGGGAGATTTCAGGAAGAAACTCCCAACCCAGCAAACTGATGATACTGCCTCAAAGAGTGGATTAATGAATATATGATGCCCCTGGAGCTAAGAACAGGAGGAACACATACATTGCACAGTTCAAGGCCAGAATAAGTGAGAATAAAAGAGACCAGAAGAGATATGCAAACATGATTCAAGAGGCTCTGTGCAAGAATGGACCGAGCCAGCTGGACTTTTTGCGAAGGCTCCACTCCTTCAACATCTGCATTGAGATGCTGCAGATGTTCTACCAATCGATGGTGGCCAGTGCCATGTTCTTCGCTGCCGTGTGCTGGGGCAGCAGGGCAAAGGCCACGGACGCCAACAGGATCAACAAACTCATCAGGAAGGCTGGCTCCATCTTGGGGGCAGAGTTGGATTCATGGGAGGAGGTCTTGGAGGGGAGGATGCTCCTCAAACTGCGATGCATCCTGGACAATACAGCTCACCCCCTCCATGACACACTGGTCAACCTGAGGAGCACCTTCAGCACCAGACAGGTTCCACCAAGATGCAGCACAGAACGCCACAGGAGATCCTTCTTCCCTGTGGTTATCAAACTGTACAACTCTTTCTCCTTCTGTCGTGGAGTAGACTGACTACCCCCCCTCCACAATCTTTGCACATCCCCAATCCTTTCCACTCATCACTTTAATTTCATATTTCCTGTATTTTGTGTTTTTTATGACTGTTGGCAAATTAATGTCCCTCCTGGGATAAATGAAGTTCTATTGTATCGTAGCGTAAGAAGTTGAAGTTTGTCACACAAAAGCTGGAGTAACTCAGCGGGACAGGCAACATCTCTGGAGAGAAAGAATTGGTGATGTTTCTGGTCGAGACCCTTCTTCATTCGATGTCAGACCTCCCTCTGGCTTCCCTAGTGCCCCATTCCCTCAAAACTCCAATGCCCCAAACCCCAAAGCCCTTCCCATTAAACAAAAAAAACTGGAGTAACTCAGCGGGACAGGCAGCATCTCTGGAGAGAAGGAATGGGTGATTTTTCGGGTCAAGGCACTTCTTCGGACTAAGAGTCAGGTGAGAGGGAGACTAGAGATAAGTGGTAGGGTAAGGTGTGAAACGACAGATCAAATCAGATGCTGATTAAGGAAATGTAGAATGGTTGATCTTATCTGCATTTTTTCTTCCTGGACCACCTGTTTCATTTCCTTCGGCCATTTCATACCAGTAGGATGGGGTGGGAGATTGCAACCTTCATGTGGTCCACTCTGTTTTGACGAATGCAATCAACCTGGCGAGAACAAAAAGAAGATCAAACAGAACAAGTGCATGCCAAATGCAAGATGAAGAAGATACCAGTAGGAGGATCAGCTTTACCCGATCGTCTACTGCTCTTTCCCATGTTCTCTTCTCAAGTCTGAAAAACAAAATTTATGGTTTCTGCGAATAGTTTCTTATAATACACTAACTACAGTTTGCGCGCACAGGATTTACTCCGTCCGCGAGCCTCAAAGTCACCCTTCAATTTTTCAGCCCGCTGTTCGTCACCTATGTGTTTGCTTCTCTATTCCGCATCCCTGCCTCACCCCACAGGCTTCTTGGCTCAGCGCGAGTCCAGACGGTTAGCCAGGTTGCTGGGGCTATCCCTTCCATGGGATCCCCCTCTGTCCCCCTTTCAGCTACATAGAAACATAGAAAATAGGTGCAGGAGTAGGCCATTCGGCCCTTCGAGCCTGCACCGCCATTCAATATGATCAGAGCTAATCATCCATCTCAGTATCCTGTACCTGCCTTCTCTCCATACCCTCTGATCCCTTTAGCCACAGGGGCCACATATAACTCCCTCTTAAATATAGCCAATGAACTGGCCTCAACTACCTTCTGTGGCAGAGAGTTCCAGAGACTCACCACTGTGTGAAAAATGTTTTTCTCATCTCGGTCCTTAAGGATTTCCCCTTTATCCTTAAACTGTGATCCCTTGTCCTGGACTTCCCAAACATCGGGAACAATCTTCCTGCATCTAGCCTGTCCAACCCCCTAAGAATTTTGTAAGTTTCTATAAGATCCCCCCTCAATCTTCTAAATTCTAGCGAGTACAAGCCAGTCTTTCTTCATATGAAAGTCTTGACATCCCAGGAATCAGTCTGGTGAACCTTCTCTGTACTCCCTCCAAGGCAAGAATGTCTTTCATCAGATTTGGAGACCAAAACTGTACACAATACTCCAGGTGTGGTCTCACCAATACCCTGTACAACTGCATGTACAAAAGCTAGGACTATTTTATTTTATTCCTTTTATTTCCATTTGTATTCGTTCGGATCCGTTACAATTTGGATCTTGCCGACTATGCCAGATTCTGTTGAGGAAATGGACTTACAGGAAAATTAAACGAAAAACGGAGACTGAGGTTTGCTTCAAGAGACGTTATTGCATGATATCATGGAGAGATGGCGGTAGTGAACTGCTCAGCGGTTCTCTCACTTTGCAGCAGAATTAGCTGACAGTTATACAGTGCAGTAAACAACTTTTTTTTGTTCGATACAATTGTACAAAATCATACTTCATCCTTGCCTCTATATTTTCCTGTTATTACTATCTACTACATGGGTATTATTTATTTCATTAGTCATAATATACTTTTTGTTTATGTTAATCTTATTCAACAACAGATGGTTAATAAAAGTCAAACATAATACAAGGGCATCTTGACATTATTCTTTCTTATCTTTCAAGCAGACTGCCCCCTCTCCGAACCAATCATAAACCCACATTTACTGCAATGTTTCTGCGCAACTAGCGGTAGGGGGCGCGGGTGGTCTACCCAGCTACTGCTGTGCTGTCTTTAATCACAATCGTTACCGAATTTACAGGGTTAACTATTGTGATCCAGCATTCAGTAACTTTCCACTGAGAAACAGGCTTCTGTGGTGCGTGGGTCTCGAAAGGAGGCACGAAGTCCAGTGTTTTGAGAAGCACCTTTATTGTATTCCTCCCGGTTGAAGGGAAGACGAAACCAGAGGAAGATGGCACACAAACCCTGCCTTTTAAACCCTCCGGCTGAGGGCCGCCTCCGGACTGCACCACTCCTGTGCCGAGGGGTTCGGCAGTATGATGGCACGACCCTTAGGAGCCGCCACAGGCCCCCCCCCCCAGAACCAGAGGCACAAAACGCACCGGCGGGCGCACGACCCGGCCGGCCCGCGTGCGGAAGTCAGCAGATCCCGGGGCTTGCGGGGGCGTAGGTGGAGGGACAGGTCGAGGGATCGGCGGAAGGACAGATGGAGTGACAGGTGGAGGGAGTCGTGAGGGGGGGCGCCCTCGGGGCCGAGGTTGGGCAACCAGCACTGGCTGGTCAATGTCCAGGTGCGCTGGCTTTAAACGGTCAATCGACACGGCCTCCGGGCGGCCCCCCATGTCCAGGACAAAAGTTGACTGCCCGTGTTCCAGCACCCGGAACGGGCCCTCGTATGGCCTCTGGAGTGGCGTCCGGTGGGCATCACGGCGCAGGAAAACATACGGGCAGTCTGTAAGGGCCAATGGCACGTGTGGGCGAAATGTCCCATGGCGGGACGTCGGGACGGGTGCGAGGCTGCAAACTCGCTCGCGAAGGCGTTGAAGGGTGGAGGAGGGTGTTCCCTGCTGCTCCGGCGCCAACGGCACGAACTCCCCGGGCACTGTGAGTGGCGACCCGTACACAAGCTCCGCCGATGATGAGGCCAAGTCCTCTTTGGGAGCGGTCCGGATGCCCAGCATGACCCACGGCAACTCGTCCATCCAGTCCGGGCCGGAGAGTCGTGCCTTCAATGCCGCCTTTAGCTGCCGGTGGAACCTCTCCACCAGACCGTTAGCTTGCGGGTGGTAAGCCGTGGTGTGGTGCAGCCGCACACCCAGCAAGCGAGCCATGGCTGACCACAGCTCGGAGGTGAACTGTGGCCCCCGGTCTGAGGAGATGTGCGCCGGCACCCCGAAGCGAGCAATCCAGTGCACGGACAACGCACGAGCACACGTAGCCGTGTCAGCCAACGGAATGGCCTCCGGCCATCGCGTGAAGCGGTCCACCATGGTCAGAAGGTGGGTGATGCCCCTGGACGGCGGAAGAGGCCCCACAATGTCCACGTGGAGATGGTCGAACCGCCGGTGAGGTAGACCAAACTCCTGGAGAGGTGCGTGGACATGGCGCTGGATTTTTGCCGTCTGGCACGGAATGCAGGTGCGAGCCCAATGGGCAACCTGCTTGCGCAGACCGTGCCACATGAAACGAGCTTCCACCAGTGCCGTTGTCGCCCGGATTGATGGGTGAGCCAGTCCGTGGATCACCTCGAACACCCTCCGGCGCCAGGTGGCAGGGACGATGGGGACTACTCCTGCACCTATTTTCTATGTTTTTATGTAGCTGACTGGACGACACATCGCACAGGATTGTCACTCCCCCAGGACCGAGAGGGACATCCTCAAGGCGGAGGCCGGAGATGGCAGTCCGGTAGGCGGGCACCTCAGCGTCCGTGAGCTGTGCCGCCGCCAGAGCAGAATAGTCCATTCCGGGCGCCACCTCGAACACGGCGTTTATAGCGGGGCGGGACAATGCGTCGGTCACCCGGTTCTCTTTCCCCTCGACGTAGCGGATACATGATGTGTATTCGGAGATGTAAGCCAATTGCCGCTGCTGACGTGCGGGCCAGGGGTCGGAAACCTTCGTGCAGGGCGAAAGTGAGCGGCTTATGGTCGGTGTAGGCGGTGAACGGGTGGCCCTCCAGGAAGTAACGAAAATGGCGCACAGCCAGGTACAGAGCCAGGAGCTCACGATCGAATGCGCTGTACTTGGTCTGCGCACAGTTGAGGTGGCGACTGAAGAATGCCAGGGGCCGCCAAACTCCGCCCGTCAGCTGCTCCAGCACAGCACCAACCGCCGACTCCGAGGCGTCCACCGTGAGAGCAGTCGGGGCATCTTCCCGCGGGTGCACCAGCAGTACGGCCCGAGCAAGGGCCTCCTTCGCGCCGTCAAAAGCTGCCTCCGCCTCGTGGGTCCACTCAACGCTCTTGTGCTGCCCACCTGCCAGAAGTTGATACAGGGGCCGCATGATGGATAAAATTGGATGAATGATGCATTAAATTGGATAGTTATATGGACGGGAAGGGAATGGAGGGTTATGGTCTGAGCGCAGGTATATGGGACTAGGGGAGATTATGTGTTCGGCATGGACTAGAAGGGTCGAGATGGCCTGTTTCCGTGCTGTAATTGTTATATGGTTATATGATGTGGGCCGCGGATGGCACGAAACGATGGTAGAATGCCACCATGCCGACAAATTCCTGCAGGCCACGCACCGTGCGTGGGCGGGGAAACCGACGGATGGCGTCGACCCTGTCAGGCAGGGAACCGCGCCTTGCGCAGTCACACGGTGGCCATGAAAGTCAATTTTGTTGACCCCAAAACGTCACTTGTCCAGGTTGATGGCCAAACCATGCTCGCTGAGCCGCTGGCAGAGCTGTCGAAGGTGAGCGCAGTGTTCCTGCTGCGAGCGGCTGGCCACCAGGATGTCGTCCAGGTACACGACCACGAAATCGAGGTCGCGACAAACCCCGTCCATGAGGCGCTGAAAGGCCTGTGCAGCGTTTTTGAGGCCGAACGGCATCCGAGTAAACTCATAAAGCCCGAATGGCGTGATGATCGCCGTCTTGGGCACGTCATCTGGGTGAACCGGGATCTGATTATAACCCTGTACCAGATCCACTTTTGAAAAAATTGTGGCCCCAGCCAAATGGGCCGTGAAGCCCTGGATGTGGGGTACGGGGTATCGATCCGCTGTTGTTGCAGCGTTCAGCCATCGGTAATCCCCACAAGGTCGCCAGCCCCCGTTTGACTTAGGGACCATGTGGAGTGGGGACGCCCAAGGGCTGCTCGAAGGGCGGACGATCCCCAAGGCCTCCATCGTGCGGAATTCCCGCTGTGCCAGACGCAGTTTATCTGGTGGCAGTCGTCGTGCTCGTGCATGGAGTGGTGGGCCAGTAGTCGGGATATAATGCAGCACCCCGTGGCTGGGGGTTGCTGATTGAAATTGCGGAGTGAGAATGTCCGGGAACGCAGTCAAGATCCATGCGAATCGGGAGTCCACGGACGCCAGTGGCCGTCCCACTGGTTGATCCAAACGCAACGTGATCGGCTCCATCGTAGTGGCGTTGACCAAACGCTGACGCCCGACGTCCACCATGAGGGAATGCGCCCGGAGGAAATCGGCCCCGAGCAATGGTTGGGCGACGTCGGCAGTGGTGAAGCTCCATGAGAAATGGCAGGAACCGAGCACGATGGGAACCATGCGCAGTCCATATGTGCGGATGGGGCTGCCGTTAGCCGCGGTGCGGACGGGCCCCTGCTTACCGGAACGAATGTCGGCCAGTGAAGGGGGCAGGACGCTGAGCTCCACTCCTGTATCCACGAGGAAGCGGGTCCCGGAGCGCCGATCCAAGGCAAAAAGGTGGTGAATTTGGCCGGCCACCGCGGGGACTATTTGCAGCCGGCCCAGGTGTTTCCCGGGAATGTGCATGGCTGGCGGCATTGACGTGCTGCAGCACCCCAGCGTTGATGTTAGTAGCACCAGCTCCTTGTGTTGGTGCTATTTGGAGCTGGTGCTACTAACATCAACGCTGGGGTGCAGGTGCAGTACCCCTCACTGCCGCTGGGGGTGATCGTGTGGGCCGTCGGGCTGGAGCTGTCACTCCTTCCACAGCTCCCCCGCCCCACCGGAGGAAATCGGGAGCTGCTGGGGTGACGTCATCGGCGTGCCTGCCGACGGCCAGCGCGTTGACGTCATCAGGGCACGTCGACCTCAGCGCGACCCCGTCTCTGCTGACGCCCAGCGCGCTGACGTCCTGACATCCACAGGGCGTCGGCCTGCCTCCCGAGGGCCCGAAGGTCGGCAAACAAGACGTCGGTGAGCTGCAACCGAATGTAGGCCGGCAGCAGATGCAGGTAGGTATATTCAAACAACAGGCACGGCGTGTGCCCGTCTAGTAACGCCACCATCTCCTTTAGGAACGTAGATGGCCGCCGGTCGCCCAGGCCCCCCATATGCAGGAGCCTACCTGCCCGCTCCATCCTACTCAGTCCGTAAATCTGGAGCAGGAGCTCTTTCAGGCCGAGATATTTATCATTGTCCGGGGGGTCTGCGAGGAAGTCCGTTACTTCTTCAACCGCATCTTGGTCGAGGGCTCCCACCAGGTAATAGAAACTGGTGGCATCGACCGTGATGCCCCGCAGGTTGAACTGGGCCTCCGCCTGCTGCAACCAGATGAGCGGCCGGGTGGTCCAGAAGTTGGGCCGCTTAACGGCGACTGCGTCTAGAGCCCGGGCTGGGCTGGCGTGTGAGGAGGTAGGGCTTTCTCGTCTCTCCATCATGACGCCAATGGAGCGTCGGGGTCACCAACGTGGTGCGTGGGTCTCGAAAGGAGGCACGAAGTCCAGTGTTTTGAGAAGCACCTTTATTGTATTCCTCCCGGTTGAAGAGAAGACGAAACCAGAGGAAGATGGCACCCAAACCCTGCCTTTTAAACCCTCCGGCTAAGGGCCGCCTCCGGACTGCACCATTCCTGTGCTGAGGGGTTCGGCAGTATGGTGGCACGACCCTTAGGAGCCGCCACACTTCCTTATTATATGTCCTAATTTTATTGTGCTTCATTCACCATGCTACACATTCCCTAACAAGAGGTAATGCATCTGAAACTCATTTTGCCAAATTCCCATGATCTTCTTCTGCACCTGGTCAATGGGAGATGTCAATTGCAACATCCGCACACTCTTTCATTACCTTGTTTAATTCCGATCAAAATGACGTAAATGAAGAATTAATTTTTTTTCTTCTACAATTATGATGAAGGTTAAGATAGCTGCTGCACAGTACAACAACCTTTAGGCATTCATTGATGCACATCAATGTTCCTGATAGGTATTGATGTTCATTGATGTATCCCAATGTTTTGGGATGAGGATTACTTGACGCACACTACAAGGTTCGTGATATTGAAAATTAAACAAAGGATTAAATAGCATGTAGGTTTACTTGTATTGCATTTGTACATTAATGTTTTGAGAACGTATTAGATACATTGATACATAGTCAATAGGTGCATGAGTAGGCCATTCGGCCATTCAATGTGATCATGACTGATCATCAAAAATCAGTACCCTGTTCCTGCTTTCTCCCCATATCCCATGATTCCACAAGCCCAGTGAAGCCTCCTGCACTGCCTTCTGAGGCAGGGAATTCCATAAATTCATAATTCTCTGTGTGAAATAGTTGTTCCCATCTCAGTTCTATCTGGCCAACCTCTTATTCATTAACTGTGGCCCCTGGTTCTGGACTCCCCGAACATCGGGAACATGTTTCCATCCTCTAGCTTGTCAAATCCTTCTAAACTCCAGTGTATACAAGCCCAGCTGCTCCATTCTTTCAACATACGACAGTCCTGCCATCCTGGGAATTAACCTTGTAACCTACGATGCACTCCCTCAATAGCAAGAATACTCCAGGTGTGGTCTCACTAGGGCCCTGTACAACTGTCGATGGACCACTTTGCTCCTATACGCAACTCCTCTTGTTATGAAGGCCAACATGCCATTTTACTTCGGAGTCACGTGAGTGACTACGTGAAGAAGGCCGTCCAGGTGCACGCGCGTCGTCTCGTCAGACGCATTGCGCTGCGACCACGGTAGGAGGTGTGGAACCTCTAAGCATTGAGTAAAGGAAAACCTGAATGTAAGTATTTTCTACTTTTATTTCAGGCTGCTTTTCTCCGGAGATTGCGTGCAGAGACACAGGCAAGTCTTATGTATGTAGAAAGGTGGGAGGAAGAATAGTAAGCGCACCGCAGTAAGCACTCAATAAGACAAAGTCTGAGAGTAGCGGGCGCCCGTATAAAAGTTGAATGTAAAGAAATAACAATTTTACGGGGGGGGGGGGGGGGGGGGGGGTAGTCCCGTTGAAACTCCCATGGGGAGCAAGGCCATAAAGAAATAACAGGCCTGGTAGACTCGGAGGAGTCTGAACTATAGAATTTATAAACTGGAATTCCTCATGGGTAAAACAAACTAGAGGAAGGAGTATAAAAGACGCGGGCTTAAAGAGCAACCGCATGGAACACCCAGAAGAGGTTCTGGGAAACGTTGGCCCAGATTTGAGCCAGCGACCGAAATGCCTGATGATAAAGATGAATATATGGGCTGACCTGACAGGGAGGCAGCACCAGAGATGTCTGAAAGATACTACAGACGTTGGTCTACAGGAGACCCAGAATATGGAGCAGCACCCAAAAGTGGGCTGCCAATATACAGCTCAATGGAAGAGCTTGATGTACCCCAAAGAGGGACAAAAAAGCGTAGGCCTATCATAGAGCCATCGCATGTAATACCTGATATGGAAATCCAGGTGAAACCCATTATGAGGAGGAATATCCAGAATACTCTGATAATGAATCAGTTGAGGACCAGAGCCAATGCAAAAAAGAAAAGTGCCAGGGCTGTCCCAAAAGTTCTCTAGTCCCAGAAACAAGGGACAACCTCTATCAGAGGAAATAGCAGAGAGTATAAATTACCTGCTTTCCCATCAGTTGGAAGAACCAACGATGGATGAAATTGTGAACAAATATAAAATCCCGCAGAACTGTGCTCGGTTAGGAGTGCCAGCTGTTAACAATGAAGTGTGGAATTATATGGGCACTGCAGTAAGAGCTCAAGAAATGAGATTACAGCGGGTATTAAAATGAATGGGGTCAAGCATTAAGGCATTTACCAGAGATCTGGAAGAAGGAAATGTGACAACGTCACAACAGGATGTGATGGGAATGATGTGTAATGCACATTTTGGAGTAAGTCTGTGATAAGACCTAACATACATCCTAAGTTTGCAGGGCTTTGTAAACCATCTAATATATAATTGCCACACTTACTCTTTGAAGTGGTACTTGCCAAAAAACTGAAGGTTCTCAACGAAGAATCAATAACCAGGAAGCCACTGATGTTTGGCAGCACAGCTAGAAGGCAATATCGATACCGAAGGGGAATGGAATACAACCCCAGGACATGGAGGACATGGTATTCCCACAAGGGGCAAGGTACAAAAAGTGACATCGGTAAACCCTGAGGTAGGTGGTTCTGGTTCTGAAAGAAACATATCAGATGTATCCTACTTACAAGTTGGGGGTAGGTTACAATTATTTTTAAAAGAATGCAAACTAATAACATCTGATGCATATATACTGTGCAGTATAATGAGGTTTAGAATTGAATTTTGACAATGAAAATCCCCTACTCAACATATTCCAAAAAGTATTCAATTTTCTCTAAAGAAGAGATTAGAAACATTCAAATAGAAATTGATATTTTGAGTAAAAAAGGGGTAATAGAGAAACAACATAAAAAACCTCACATATATCAAACCTTTTGTACAGTATAAACATTTCAAAATGGAGATTTTACTAATACTTTGCAATTAATTTCAACAAAATGCTATATGGCAAGCATACATCTCCAAGATAAAGATCGTAGATATTTCAAATCTGTCTGGATGACTCAATTGTGGCAATTCAAAGCATGTGTTAAACTTCAGCTCGTAGATTGTTTACTGAACTGCTGAAAACAATCTTAGCATTATTAAGAGCTCAAGGCCATTTGATAATGGCTTATTTGGATGACATGCTATTGTGGGAGACAGTGAAGACATGGCAACAAGCCTCAGTTTTAAAAGTTAGACTTACATTTCAATAACTGGGCTTTGTGATTCACCGAGAGACATCCAGACTGACACACAACAAAATAATTGATTACTTGGGGTTCACTATTAATTCAAAACACAAGATAGTGAGCTTACCCAAGGACAAAAAGTTGCAAGTGATTAGGGTTGTAAGAGCTAATTGCAGGCAAACAACGAACAACCAGGCAAGTAGCAAGTCTAATTGGCAAGTTAATTGCTTCATTTCCAGCTGTTCAGTTTGGACCACTGAATTATCAGCAGTTGCAGTGAGCAAAGATATCAGTATTGGGAAGACATGCTGGACATTTTGATAGGCCAATGCCACTAACTAACACAGCAATTGAGGATATAAAATGGTGGATTAAAAATGTAGATTACTCTTACAGGAAAATTCTGAATGAATCACCAGCTACCATTTTACAAACAGATGCAAGTGCACTGGGATGGGGAACTGCGGATGCCATCTCAAGCTGTGGAGGTAGATGGAATGCAGAGGAAGAACCTTTGCTCGAGAAACATGTCATTAATTAGCTTGAATTACTAAGTGTATTGCATAGGTTGAAAACCTTTTGCCGAAAGGTACAACATTTGCATGTACAGGTTCAGATTGACAACACTACGGCAGTGGCACATGTCAATCACATGGATGGAATCAAGTCAGAAGCATGTGACAGATTGGCAAACATGATTTGGCACTGGTGCATTGAGAAAGATATTTGGCTTTCTGCAATTTGCCTACCCAGGTAAATTCAACATAATTGCAGATACTAGGTCAAGAAATTTCAATGACAACATAGAATGGATGTTAAATCGTGACATTTTCCACAAAATTGTGAAAACATTTGGGAAGACCAGGGGGTAGATGAATTTACGTTAAATTGGGGTGGAATGCTTGTATGCATTTTCTCCCTTTTGTCTCATCAATAGGTGTTTACAGAAGATCAAACAAGATTATGCTTCAGGATTGTTGGTGGTTCCAGATTGGCCCACGCAAACATGGTATCCATTAGGGTTAAAAATGGTGACTGAACCCATTATGGATGTCTTTAGACAAGAAAACCTACTTGTGCACCCTGTAACTGGTGAATTTCATCCTTTACATGATCGTATTGATTTGCAGATTCTAAAAAAGACCTAGAAGCAGTACATTTCTTATATTAAGAATTGGGAACAGTTTCTTCAATACAAAATATTACTTACCACGCTGCAGACGCTTCAGATGTTGTAGAAATTTGTCAACATTACATTTTGATGATAATTTAAGCTATAGTGTGATCAACACAGCAAGGAATGCTTTGTCGGCATCCTTATCGAGACCATCGGAACATCAAGTTCTAGGATCACAGCCTTTGACTTGTAGATACATGAAGGGCATCTTTAATGCTACTTGGGGATTGGGATCCTCTCTCAAATTTGTCGTTAGACAAAATTACGATAAAAGTAGTCATGTTAAGGGCTTTGGTATCAGCTCAAAGAGTACAAACATTACACAAGTTACGAATGGGAATGAAAACAGAGGAAATTACATTCTATGTCTATGACCTGCTAAAACAGAGCAGACCAGGAATCTCGGGGTGTAAATTGATTTTCAGCATATCCTGCAGATCAAAGACTTTGTGTAGTTACATATTTAAAACACTACATTGAGACTACCAAACTTCTTAAGAGGTGTAGAATCTGGATTATTCATCAGCCAAAAAAGCCACACAAAAAAGTGACAACACAAACAATTTCAAGATGGCTGAAGAAGGTGCTATTGGATGCAGGAATTGATACTGACAAATTTAAACCTCATTCCACCAGGGCAGCAGCAACATTGGCGGCCAAGGATTTGGACGTTCCAATAGACCATATCCTTGCGGCTGCAGGTTGGGAAAAAGAAAGGATGTTGCACAAGTATTATCACAAAGAAATCACAGACTCTGGTGTATTTGGTGGTACTATTTTGAATTCAGTATTAAATGTCTCAAGATTAAAATGGGACACATAATGTTTTACCATAAAATAAACCGTTAATTAATTAAACAAGTATGATGGTTTGCATGTTATTGACTGTTTTTCACTCGTAGAGTCAAGAAAAATGCAGTGATACGTCGGAACCCAATCTACGGCCTGAAATCACAGAAGCTTTAAAATCTTCACGTAGTCACTCACGTGACTCCGAAGTAAAATAGTAAGATTAAACGAGAACTTACCAGTTTGAAGTTTGATCTTTATTTTATGAGGAGTTACGTCGAGGGACTACATGCCCTCCGCTCCCACCCTAATAAGATCAAAGGTAAGTTATGTTTGTATCACGTAGCTTACTAATATGCTTTGGAGTAGATCATCTGTGATTTCACACCGCTGCTTTGAAATTTGACGCGCATGCGCCTGGATGGCCTTCTTCACGTAGTCCCTCGACGTAACTCCTCATAAAATAAAGATCAAACTTCAAACTGGTAAGTTCTCGTTTAATCTTACTATTAGCTTTTATCATGCCTGCTGTGCCTGCATGCTTACTTTCATTGACTAATGAACAAGGACACCCAGATCTCGTTGTACTTGGCCTTTTCCCAATTTGACACCATTCAGATAATGATCTGCTTTCCTGTTCTTGCCACCAAAGTGGATAACCTCACATTCATCCACATTAAACTGCATCTGCCATTCATCTGCCCACTCACCCAACCTGTCCAAGTCACCCTGCGTCCTCATAGCATCCTCTTCACAGTTCACACTGCCACCCAGCTTTGTGTCATCTGCAAATTTGTTAAAGTTACTCTTAATCCCTTCATCTAAATCATGAATGTGTATTGTAAATATACAATATACATTAGTTCAGTCTTAAATATACAGTCGTTCAGTAACTGGGACTGTGCTGCTCTCCTGATGCACAAGTCAATAAAGTGTGTCTGGAAATTGAATGGAAGTTTGTCAAAGTATCCATTTGATCGGCGACGGCAACATCATATAAAGGGATTGAAAATCATGACGGGTATAGACAAATTAAATAGAGGAAAATTGTGGGGTTTTTTTAATCAAAATATTTTTTATTGAGTTTTCAGGACATAACAAAATGCAAAGTTGTCCGTTTGTTACAGACAGAGTGTATGAAAAGAATAAATAAAAAACAACTTATGCCAACATATAACAAGACAACAATAATAAAAGAAAAATGAGACACCAAAAATAATCCCTCCCCAGTCACTGCCAGTGAGCATATGCAATTATCAGCCTCTCCCAACAATAATCCACGATAAGTGAATGGGTAGACTGTTAAACTGTGCTTGATGATCAAGCATTTACAAAGCCTGGAATACATTTAAAAAGGTACCCACACTTTCTGAAACCTTCCATTTGAATGTTGAAGTGAGTACCTGATTTTCTCGAGCTTTAGGCAGGACATAATATCTGTCAGCCATTGTGTATGAGTGGGCTGGATAGGTTCCGTCCACCTGAGCAGGATTGTTCGCCGAGCCAGAAGAGAAGCAAATGATATAGTGCGGCATTTATCTGCAGTTAATCTAACCTCACCAGTGACCCCCAAAAAGTGCGATTAGACGCTTTGGTTCCAATTTGATGTTTAACACCTGGGATAATGTATGAAAGACCTCTAACCAGAACTTGTTAAGGCTGGGGCATGACCAGTACATATGGATAAGAGAGGCTTCAGAAATTTTGCATTTAACACAGAATGGACTAACCTCAGGGTAAAAAGTAGATATATAACGTCAGTAGAAAAAGTAGATGAGCCCTATATTTGAGATATGATCCACTTTGAATTGGATCAGACAGTGACGATCACATAGAGAGGTGGAATTAACCAGTTCAAGAATGGAACTCCATGTATCTTCCAAGAGAGAGGAGCCCGAATCTTCCTCCCATGCTGCCTTGAGCTTCCCCCCTTAGATCCAACATCCTGCCATATAAAGCTGAGACAAGTCTATTCTGAGATGGGTTTAAAGAAAGAACTGTATCAACAAGGGTTGTGTCTGTTCTTATTGAAGAGCTGGGCAGTTTATAGAACACATAATGTCTTGTTTACAGGTATCGGAAAAAATCTGACTGGAAGATTGGATTTGTTGCTTAATTGTTCAAATGATGCTACAGTGTCACCCATAAGCAAGGCCTTGAAAGGCACAATACCCTTCCTATGCCATTCTTTAAAGCCAGGGTCCTGAGTTGATGGTTTAAAAAGGTGGTTTGATGCAATAGGGCTCAGTAGAGGAAAGTTATGCAACCCAAAATATTTCCTGAATTTTTGTTGGAAAATTGTTTTGTTGGATGTTTCAAGCATTCAGGGACTTGCAATGAAGATGATGGGCGACACAGAGGCCACTGTCTTACAGCATCAGAGACCCCGGTATGATCCCGACTAAGGGTGCTATCTTTACGGAGTTTGTACATTCTCCCCTTGACCTGCAGGGGGATTCGCCCGGGTGGTCCGGTTTCTTCCCACACTCCAAAGACGTACAGGTTCTAGCATTAAATTTCTTCAGTCTATCATATATTCCTCTTATCCTGTCTTGCCCCTGCCTATCCCACCTGTTAAACCTGTTCAGTTTAACACTTCCACAGATGCACCAAGAAAGCATTTGATCAGGATGCATCACAGCTTGGTTTGGGAACATCTACATCCAAGACCGCATGAAATTGCAGCGAATTGTGGACACAGCCCAGGCCATCACACAAACCAGCCTCCCTTCCATTGACTTCATTTGTCTGCAGTTGTATAGGGCCCTAGTGAGACCACAACTGGAGTCTTGCGTGCAACTGCCAGAGGAGATAGTTGAGACCAGAACTATCCCAACGTTTAAGAAACATTTAGGCAGGTACATGGATAGGTCAGGTTTGGAGAGATATGGGCCAAAAGCAGGCAGGTGGGACTAGTGTAGCTGGGACATGTTGGCCAGTTTCGTTTAGTTTATTATTATCACATGTTGAACCGGCCAACATGTCCAAGCTACACTAGTCCCACCTGCCTGCGTTTGGCCCATATATCTCCAAACCTGACCTATCCATGTACAGGCTAGATGCAGGAAGATTGTTCCCGATGTTGGGGAAGTCCAGAACAAGGGGTCACAGTTTAAGGATAAAGGGGAAATGTTTTAGGACTGAGATGAGAATAACATTTTTTGCACAGAATGGTGAATCTCTGGAATTCTCTGCCACAGAATGTAGTTGAGGCCAGTTCATTAGCTATATTTAAGAGGGAATTAGATGTGGCCCTTGTGGCTAAAGGGATCAGGGCGTATGGAGAGAAGGCATGAACAGGATACTGAGATGGATGACTAGCCATGATCATATTGAATGGCGGTGCAGGCTTGAAGGGCCGAATAGCCTACTCCTGCACCTATTTTCTATGTCTATGTTCCGGGCAAGTTGGGTTGAAGGGCCTGTTTCCATGCTGTATAACTCTATAACTGTAGGTCTCTATACCTTCACCACTTCTCAAATTGAATTACATGAAACCCTGCATATACTTGAATTGTAAACAGAAAGTAGATTTTACCACAGGAACTGAAAATGTGAGAAAAAGCCCCGTGGCTATCGTATGTAATGGGTGGGGTGGAGAGGTGTATCTGTGATAAAGTTTGGCAGTGGTTTAGGTTTATTAATGTCATGTGACACAGGGTGAAGATTTTGTTTTGCTTGCTATCCAAACAGTTGAGGTAATGCACAACGTTTAATAATAGGGTGCGGCACGGTGGTGCAGTGGTGGAGTTGCTGCCTCACAGCGCCAGAGACCAGGGTTCCATCCTGACTATGGGTGCTGTCTGTAGGGCAATTGTACGTTCTCCCTGTGACCTGCGTGGGTTTTCTCTGGGATCTCCAGTTTCCTCCCACACTCCAAAGACGTTCACATTTGTAGGCCAATTGGCTGGGTAAAAATAATCAGTTTTCCTGTGTGTGTGTGTGTGTGTGTGTGTGTGTGTGTGTGTGCGCGCACGCGCACGGGGTGATTGCTGGGCCATGTGGACTCGATGGGCCGAAGGGCCTGTTTCTGCTCTGTGTCTCTAAACTAAACAAAAAACACGTGGAGCAGATACTATCGCAATGTTTAAGAAACATTTACACAGGTACATGGATAGGACAAGTGTGGAGGGAAAAGGGGCAAACGCAGGCTGGTGGGACTAGTGTTGATGGGACATGTTAGTTGGTGTGGGCAAGTTGGGCGAAGTCCTGTTTCCTTGCTGTATCACTCTGTGACTGTTGGACATAAATATAATCAAGCCACACTCCAGTACAATAGGTAGAGCAAAGGGGAAAGATACAGAGTGCAGAATATAGTTCTCAGCATTGTAGCCTAACAGTTCCAGAGACACAGTCCAATGTCCGCAATTGGGTAGAAGTGAATCAAACAGTAACCTAGCTCACGGAAGGACAGTTCGGAATCCTGATAAGAGAGGGGAAGAAGCTGTTCCTGAGTCTGGTGGTGCGCGCTTGCAAGCTTCTGTACCTCAGAGAACTTTGAATTATCCTTAATTGGACGTTATCAGAATTTAATGTTATATTTTGCATTAAATGTAGTATGGAACAAGCTGGCAGAGGAGGTAGTTCAGGCAGGACCTATCCCAACGTTTAAGAAACATTGAGACAGGTACAATGATAGCGACAGGTTTGGAGGGATATGAAGCTAATGCGTGCAGTTAGCACTAGTGTAGATGGGACATGAGAGTGGTTTAATTTAGTTTAGTTTATAATTGTCACAAATACCGGGCAAGTTGGACTGAAGGGCTTGGGAATAAACATCTCCCAGGACCTCAAATGGCAAATGAACACCGTCATTCTCGTGAAGATGTCTCATCAACGGCTGTATTTCCTAAGGTCTCTACGGAGAGCTAACGTCTCACAGCCGCTGCTGTTGTCCTTCTATCGATGCGCCGTGGAAAGTATCCTCACCTATGGAATCCTGGTGTGGTTTGCCAGCTGTACTGTGGCTGAGGGGAGGGCGCTGCAGGGAATTATAAAAACTGCGCAGCGCATTACAAACGCTAACCTGCCCTCCTTGGATGACATATACAAGGCCCGATGCTTGCGCTGGGCCATAAATATCAAGAAGGACACATCCCACCCTGCCAACCACCTTTTTACTCTGCTACCCTCCGGGAGGCGATTCAGGTCTCTGCAGGCTCGCACTGGTAGACTAAAAAATAGTTTCCACCATTGTGCGATAAAAGAGCTTAACTCCAATAGTGAACACTGGGAAGCAAGAAGTAACTTCGAGGAATACCGCTAAATTCTTTTAATCTCTTTTAAAAATGTATTTATATTCTACTATTAACTGTACATATGTGCATTGGTGTCGTGTTGTATTTCTTTTAATGGAGAAGAAGCAAATGGAATTTCATTGCTCAGTTTTGTGCAATGACAATAAACATATTCTATTCTATTCTATTCTATTCTATTCTATTGTTTCCATGCTGTATCACTCTATGTCTATGTCTATGACAATGACTATTTCACCCAGAGAGTTGTGAATCTGTCGAATTCTCTGCCACAGAAGGCAGTGGAGGTCAATTCACTGATGTTTTCAAGAGAGTTACATTTAGGTCTTCGGGCTAACGGAATCAAGGGATATGGGAAGAAAGCAGGAATGGGATACTAATTTTGGATGATCAGCCAATATCATACTGAATGGTGGTGCTGGCGGGAATGGCTGAATGGCCGACTCCTGCACCTGTTTTCTCTGTTTCTATGACTACGCCTTCACCACTTCCTCAATTGTGTTAAAAGAAACCGCATAGATGCGAGAAATGGAAACAGAAAGTAGTGATTATGTCAGAAACTGGAAATGTGAGAAAAAGCTCAGCTTTTCATAGCAAAATGATTTGAGCATAGGAGCAGGGAGGTTCTACTGCAGTTTTACAGGGTCTTGGTGAGCATTGCGTACAGTTTTGGTCTCCTAATCTGAGGAAATACATTCTTGCCATAGAGGGAGTGCAGCGAAGGTTCACCAGACTGATTCCTATGATGTCAGGACTTTCATATGAAGAAAGACTGGTTAGACTTGGCTTGTACTCGCTAGAATTTAGAAGATTGAGGGGGGATCATATAGAAACGCACAAAATTCTTAATGGGTTGGACAGGCTAGATGCAGGAAGATTGTTCTTGATGTTGGGGAAGTCCAGAATAAGGGGTCACAGTTTAAGGATAAGGGGGAAGTCTTTTAGGACTGAGATGAGAAAAAAAATATTCACACAGAGAGTGGTGAATTTCTGGAATTCCCTGCCACAGGTAGTTGAGGCCGGTTCATTGGCTATATTTAAGAGTGAGTTAGATGTGGCCCTTGTGGCGCCAGAGACCAGGGTTCCATCCCTACTACTGGTCCTGTCTGTAAGGAGTTTGTACGTTCTCCCAGTGACCTGCGTGGGTTTTCTCCGGGTGCCCCGGTTTCCTCCCGTACTCCAAAGACACACACATTTGTAGACTAATTGGCTGGGTAAAAATTGTCAAGTGTCCCTAGTTTGTGTGTGTACCGGATGATCGCTGGCCGGTACGGACTATTGGCCGAAGGGCCTGTTTCCGCACTGTGTCTCTAAACTAAACTAAAAATATGTGGAGCAGGAACTATCGCAATGTTTAAGAAACAGTTAGGCAGGTAAATGGATAGAATAAATAAGAGGGATACGGGGCAATCGCAGGCAGGTGGGACTAGTGTAGATGGGACATGTTGGCCAGTGTGGGCGTTGAGCCGAAGGGCCTGTTTCCATGCTCCATCACTCTATGACTCTGCTGTACATTAATATAATCAAGCCACACTCCAGTACAATAGGTAGAGCAAAGGGGAAAGACACAGAGTGCAGAATATAGTTCTCAGCATTGTAGCCTAACAGTTCCAGAGACACAGTCCAATGTCCGCAATGGGGTAAAGGTGACTTTTACAGTACGGAAGGGCCGTTCAGAAGCCTGATAACAGAGGGGAAAAAGCTGTTCCTGAGCCTGGTGGTGCGCGCTTTCAAGCTTCTGTACCTCAGAGGTCTTTTACGGACCTTAATGTTATATTTTGCATTAAATGTTGTCCTCTTTATCCTTCATCTGTGAACTGTGGACGGCCTAATTGTAATCAAGGTCTTTTCAATTACTTGATAACACTCAACATAAATGCTCTTCCATGTACGTCGGCACACGTGACAATAAATAAAACTACACTAAACTATTCTGCCTTTTCTAAACCATTCCCTCAACCCCTTTTTTCTGACTGGAGAGCATGCAAACAAAAGCTTTTCACTGTATCTTGGTACATGTGACAATAATAAACTAAACTAAACTAAACCAAACTACTGCCGGATGGGAGAGGGGAGAAGAAGGAACGACCGAGGTGGGACAAGTTTAGTTCAGTTTAGAGATACAGCACGGAAATGGGCCCTTCATCCCACCGGGTCCGCGACGACCAACAATCCCCACACATGAACACTATCCTACATCCACTAGCGACAATTGTTTTTACATTTACCAAGCCAATTAACCTGTATGTCTTTGGCGTGTGGGAGGAAACTGAAGATCATGATGAGACCCATGCAGGTCACGGGCAGAACGTACAAACTCCGTACAGACAGCACCCGTGGTCGGGATCAAACCCGGGTCTCCGGTGCTGCATTCACTGTAAGGCAGCAACTCTACCGCTGCGCCACCGTGACCGCCCGTAAGTCTTCGATGATGTTGGCTGCTTTCCCGAGGCAGCGTGAAGTGTAGATTGAGTTAATGGTGGGGGAGTCTGGTCTGTGTGATGGACTAGGCTACATCCACAACTCGCTGCAATTTCTTAGGTGGAGCTTTACCCAAACCAAGCTGTGATGCATCCTGACAGTATGCAGGGCTGGTTTTACATATAAGCTTGACAAGCTTAAGCTTAGGGCCTCGAGATCTACCGCAGAGCCGGATTTACCACTAGGCTTCATGGGCTGAAGCCTAGGGACGCAAAACCTAGGCGGCCAACGCAGAATCGACATTGCAGCCTCTCGGTGAGTTGGCTTTTAGGTATCCCGTCCTTTCAGTTAGTTGGTTTTTTGGCTTTGTTTCCGTTCGGATATTTTCTTCCACTTCTTCGCTTCGGCTTCTCGTCCTTCGGCTCCCGTGGTTGGAGCTCCGAGGTCGATCCCTGGCAAAGGGATCGCAAACGCCATGCCGCGTACTGCAGGCTCCTGTGCCTGGGGCTCCCGAAGTTGGTCCTCAGCAAAGGCCGCCAAGTCCTCGATGTTAGGCCGCAGTGCAGACGGAGATACGATACGGAAAAAAATTGCATCTCTGTCGAGGTTAGAGATTAAACAAGGTTTCCCTCAACCTACCATTGCCCCCTCCCCAACCCCCAACACAACACACACTGCAACGGGTCCCTGACAATCTAACTAGAACACTAAAATATACAACTAACACATACTATCAAACAACAAAGAAGGAAGGGGCAGACAGACTGTTGGTGCAGCAGCCATCGTTGGCGCCACCAGGTGGACCAGCGAGTATAGGCCCAGTGCCGACATACGCTCATCCGAGGTAAACCCACTCATTCCGGATTGCCGGTCGGCACGGACTGGGTGGGCCAAAGGGCCTGTTTCCGTGCTGTATCTCCAACCATGATAGAAGGCAGATCTGTTCAAGGCCCGAGGGGGAGGGAGGGAGGAGGCAGGCTGCTGATTCATGCTTTGTTGTTACGGATGGAATCTGATGCAGAGAATCTCAGTGGGACGGGGAAAACAAAACTAACTGTGTGGGTGGAGTTCTGTACAGGCCAAGGGAGGTTCCGTGCATGCGGGGGGGGGGGGGGGGGGGGGGGGGGGGGGGGGCGGGGGTGGGGGGGGGGGGGGGTGGGTGCAAGGAGGGAAGGAGGAAGGAGGAACAAGAAAACCTCTCATTTGCAAACCTGTCATTTGCAAATTCATAAGCGATATGAGCAGAATTAGACATCTCCACATCCTCTTCACATTCACTCTCCACATCCTCTTCACATATGAGTGGGCGGGGTAGGTTCCATTCACCTGAGCAGGATTGTTCGCCGAGCCAGAAGAGAAGCAAATTATATAGTGCGACATTTATCTGCAGTTAATTTAACCTCCTCACCAGTGACCCCAAAAGGTGCAATTAGAGGTTTTGGTTCCAATTTGATATTTAACACCTGGGATAATGTATGAAAGACCTCTAGCCAGAACTTGTTAAGGCTGGGGCATGACCAGTACATATGGATAAGGGAGGCTTCAGAAATGTTACATTTAACACAGAATAGACTAACCTCAGGGTAAAAAGTAGATATATTGGCTTTTGAGATATGAGCTCTATGTACTACTTTGAATTGGATCAGACAGTGACGAACACATAGAGAGCTGGAATTAACCAGTTTAAGAATGGAACTCCATGTATCTTCCGAGAGAGAGGAGCCCAAATCTTCCTCCCATGCTGCCTTGAGCTTCCCGCCTTAGATCCAACATCCTGCCATATAAAGCTGAGACAAGTCTATTCTGAGATGGGTTTAAAGAAAGAACTGTATCAACAAGGGTTGTGTCTGTTCTTATAGAAGAGCTGGGCAGTTTATAGAACACATAATGTCTTGTTTACAGGTATCGGAAAAAATCTGACTTTGGACGATTGAATTTGTTGCTTAATTGTTCAAGTGATGCTACAGTGTCACCCATAAGCAGGTCCTTGTAAGGCACAATACCCTTCCTATGCCATTCTTTAAAGCCAGGGTCCTGAGTTGATGGTTTAAAAAGGTGGTTTGATGCAATAGTGCTCAGTAGAGAAAGGTTATGCAACCAAAACTATTTCCTGAATTTTTGTTGGAAAATTGTTTTGTTGGCTGTTTCAAGCATTCAGGGACTTGCAATGAAAATGATGGGCGACACAGAGGCTACTGTCTTACAGCACCAGAGACCCCGGTATGATCCCGACTACGGGTGCTATCTTTACGGAGTTTGTACATTCTCCCCGTGACCTGCATGGGTATTCGCCCGGGTGCTCCGGTTTCTTCCCACACTCCAAAGATGTACAGGTTTGTAGGTTAATTGGCTTGGTATAAATGTAAATTGTCCCCAGTGTGTTTGGGATAGTGTTAATGTGCGGGGACCACTGGTCGATGCAGACTCGGTGGGCTGAAGGGCCTGTTTCTGCGCTGTTTCGTGGTTAGTCTTGGGGGGGGGGGGGGGGGGGGGGGGGGGGGGGGGGGGGAACAAGAAAACCTGTCATTTGCAAATTCATGTGATATGAGGAGAATTAGGCCTCTCCACATCCACATCCACATCCACTCTATCCAGGTCTTTCAGTATTCGGTAAGTTTCAATGATGTCCCCTCATTCTTCTGAACTCAAGATTTCAAGGCTCAAGGTTTCAAGGTCAGTGTATTGTCACAAGAGCCAATTAAGGTCCAGTGAAATTCGTTTACCACACAGCCATACTAAAAAAAACAACAAGACACACAGCTATATAATAGTTAACATAAACATCCACCACAGCGGATTCCCCACATTCCCCACTGTGATGGAAGGCAATAAAGTCCAAACTTCTTCCTACTTATTCTCCCAATGTCGGGGCACTCGAACCATCCAAAGCTGGTGATTGAAGCCCCCGTGTCAGGGCGATCAAAGCACCCGCGTCTGGACGGTCGAAGCTCCTGTGGCTTGGAGCTCCCAAAGTCGGTCTCGAGCCAGTGAACGCGAGCTCCAAGATGTGAACGTCTGTAGGCTCCCGTGGTTGGAGCTGCGAGGTTGTAGCCTGCAAGCGCCATGATGTTAAGTCCTGTAGGCTACCGTGGCTGGAGCTCCCAAAATCGGTCCTCAGTAAAGGTCGCCAACTCCTCGATGTTAGGCCGCAGTGTGGACGGAGATACCATATTGTACTCCCTGTACACACATGACTGTGTGGCTAGGTTCAGCTCCAATTCAATAATTAAGTTTGCTGATGACACTGTGGTGGTGGGCCTGATCTCAGACAATGATGAGAGGGCCTACCGGGAGGAGGTGGCTGATCTAGCACTCTGGTGCCAGGAGAACAGCCTCCTCTTGAACATCAAAAAAACGAAGGAGCTGATCATGGACTTTAGGAGGGCACATCATCCGAGGACGTACACTCCATTGAGTATAAATGGGGATCCTGTGGATAGGGTGAACTGTTTTAAATATCTGGGAGTCCACATCTCTGAGGATATGACATGGTCATCACACGCCTCAGCACTGGTGAGTAAGGCAAGGCAGCGCCTTTACCACCTCAGGCAATTGAGGAAATTCAGAGTGTCTACGAGGATCCTACAGTGCTTCTACACAGCGGCGGTGGAAAGCATCTTGTCCGGAAACATTACCATCTGGTTCGGGAATTGCTCTGCCAAGGACAAGAAGGCTCTGCAGAGAGTAGTGCGTTCGGCCGAACGCACTATGGGAACTTCACTCACCCCCCTGCAGGAACTATACAACAGGAGGTGCAAATCCAGAGCAAACAAAATCATGAGAGACCTCTTCCACCCCTGCAACGGACTGTTCCAGCCGCTATGGTCAGGCAAACGCCTCCGTTGCCATGCAGTGAGAACGGAGAGGTTGAGAAGGAGTTTCTTCCCATAGGCAATTCGGACTGTAAACGCCTTTCTCACCAGGGACTAACTCTACAGAACGTTTTTCCTTCTATTATTTATTATGTAAAATAATATGTGTGTTATGATTGTGTTTATAATTTGTTTGGTTGTTTTGTTGTTCCGCGAGCATTGCCACTTTCATTTCACTGCACATCTCGTATGTGTATGTGACAAATAAACTTGACTTGACTTGACTTGACTTGACTTGACTTGACATACGTAAAAAAATTGCATCTCCGTCAGGGTAAGAGATTAAACAAGGTGTCCCCCAACCCCCCCCCCAAGGAAGGTTCCGTGCGTAGATGGGGGGGGGGGGGGTGGGGAGGAACAAGAAAACCGGTCGTTTGTAAGTTCATAAGGGGTAGGAGCAGAATTAGGCCAAGCGGCCCATCAAGTCCACTCCGCCATTCAATCATGGCTGATCTATCTCTCCCTCCTGACCACATTCTCCTGTCTTCTCCCCGTAACCCCTGACACCCGTACTAATTAAGAATCTATCTCTCAGCCTTAAAGATATCGACTGACTTGGCCTCCACAGCCTTCTGTGGCAAAGAATTCCACAGATTCACCACCCTCTGACTGAAGAAATTCTGAGCCTGTGCCCTCTGGTCCTAGACTCTTCCATCAGTGGAAACATCCTCTCCACATCCACTCTATCCAGGCCTTTCACTATTCATTAAGTTTCAATGTAGTCCACCACTTATTTTTCTAAACTCCAGGGTGGTTTTGAAGGCATAAAATGAAACTAGACGACACTGGTTCGCCTCTAGATTAAGATCTAGTTTCGAGGTGTGGTAACAGTATAAAAAGTCCCAGCCATGGTACGGAAACTGCACAAGACTCGACTACAAAAAGTCAGTGGCAGCCCATAAGCACTGAAGAGACCTCCGATTGAACGATCGCATCTTTCTCATCATGAGAGGAATATTTTTCATTGTCCTTCTGATCCCTCTTGGTGAGTTAACTTACTTTAGTCTGCCTCCATTTTAACTCGCATCACCCCGAAACTAACTTTGTTTCTTCACTTTGCAGTGGGCTCGATGGACAGCTTACAACTGATTAACCATTTAATCAATTTGCAAGGTAATTTTTACTTCTTTTTACACCTCACGCTGCCTCGGCAAGGCCAGCAGCATAATCAAGGACTAGTCTCACCCTGGCCATTCCCTCTCCCATTGGGCAAAAGGTATAGAAGTGTGAAAACGCACACCTCCAGATTCAGAAACCGTGTCTTCCCAGCTGGTTTCAGGCAACTGAACCATCCTACCACAACCAGACAGCAGTGCTGAACTACTATCTACCTCTTTGGTGACCTTTGTACTATCCTTGATTGGACTTTGCTGGCTTTACCTTGCACTGAACTGTATTCCCTTATCATGTATCTATACACTGTAAATGGCTCGATTGTAATCATGTATTGTGTTTCCGCTGAATGGATAGCACGCAACAAAAGCTTTTCACTGTACCTCGGTACACGTGACAATAAACTAAACTGAATAAAACTTTAAATCTAAATGCAAAAAGATGCATATTTAGTGCAATCTGAAAGTATTGAGTATTTGAAGTATTGAGATGTCAGTGTTGTGCCATCTTAACTCCCCTTCCCAATGCTACACTGACCTTTCTCCACTGTCAGAGTGAGGCCCAGCACAAATTGGAGGAACAGCACCTCACATTTTGCTTGGGCAGCTTACACCCCAGTGGGTCAACGTTGAATTATAAAATTTTAAGTAACTTCTACCGACTGTCCACCCCCCACCCCCTCCCCACTTTCCCCCATTCCTCCATCATAGTTAAATTAGTTCCATAGTTCACCACAATCTATCCCTCTTGAGCTCACACCAACAATGGAGCTACCAGGCACCGCCCTGCCTGTAGTAATTAGTGGCCGGCCCTGATCTTGTTTCACCTCTATAGTCTTCACCACTACAACCAGTGTACGGGATGATCGCTTGTCGTGATGGGCTCGGTGGGCCGCAGGGCCAGTTTCCACGCTGCATCTCTAAACTAAAGGGTCCCGAACCGAAACATCACCTATCCAAGTTCTCCAGAGATGCTGCCTGACCCACTGAGTTCACAATTTATAGGAGTAGAATTAGGCCATTCGGAACATCGAGTCTACTCTGTCATTCAATCATGCCTGATCTCTGCCACCTAATCCCATATTCCTGCCTTCTCCCCATAACCATTGACATCAAGTATTTGTCTATCTCTGTCTTTGCAATATCCACTGACTTGGCCTCCACAGCCGTCTGTGGCAATAAATTCCGCAGATTAACTACCCTCTGACTAAAGACGTTCCTCCTCACCTCCTTTTTAAAAGAGTGCCCCTTAATTGTGTGGCTATGTCCTCTGGTCATAGGCTCTAACACCAGTGGAAACATCCTCTCCATTTATGTCCTTCATTATTCTGTAAGTTTCAATGCGGTCCATTGAGTAGAGGCCCAGTGCCGACAAATAAGACTCCTCCTAGCAGGCAAAGCAGACCATTTCCAAAAGACGTGGTCTGCATTTATGGAACTATTACAAGCATAAGGTGCAATAGTAATTTAAAATTTAAATGATACCAGGATCTGGTAACGGGGGGTATAAAATTAAAAAAAAAATTTAAATGGTATATCCTTTTTTGCGGAGATTTGTGTTATAATAGAGCGATTGTTTTTCCTTTTTTTTCTTTTCCTTCTAGGGTCTTATTTCCTTTCTTTACTTCCTTCTCTAACTTCTTCCCTAAGGGGCTTTCTTTCCCCAACACTTTCCTGCACCTTCACGATTCTTGCTCACTTTACTTACTTCTTTTATTTCTATCTTTTTTAAAGCTCGAAAAATGAAGTGGTACATAGAAACATAGAAATTAGGTGCAGGAGTAGGCCATTCGGCCCTTCGAGCCTGCACCGCCATTCAATATGATCATGGCTGATCATCCAACTCAGTATCCCGTACCTGCCTTCTCTCCATACCCCCTGATCCCCTTAGCCCACAAGGGCCACATCTAACTCCCTCTTAAATATAGCCAATGAACTGGCCTCAACTACCCTCTGTGGCAGAGAGTTCCAGAGATTCATCACTCTCTGCGTGAAAAATGTTCTTCTCATCTCGGTTTTAAAGGATTTCCCCTTTATCCTTAAGCTGTGACCCCTTGTCCTGGAACAGTGCAACAAATGTAATCAGATATATCTGATGTGTATCATTGTAATTTACTGTACATCTAATTAAAAAAATAAAATAAATAAATAAATAAAAAATGTGTGGCTATGTCCTCTGGTCCTAGATTCTTCCACCAGTGGAAACATCCTCTTCATCTATGCCCTTCGTTATTCTGTAAGTTTCAATGCGGTCCCCCTCAACCTTCTAAATTCCAGCGAGTAGAGGTCCAGTGCCGACAAACGCTCATCATATGCTAACTCACTCATACCTGGAATCATTCCTGTAAACCTCCTCTGGACCCTATCCAGAGCCGGCAAATTCTTCCTCAGATATAGTCCCCAAATTTCCTCACAGCTCTCCAAATGCTGCCTGACCAGTGCCTTATAGAGCCTCAGCATTACACCTGTGTTTGTGTAAATTTCACAGAGATACTCCAGCACTTTGTGTCCTTTTGCGTATTAGATAGCCAGTTCCTCTATCCCATGCAGTAACAATCTATTTAATTCACAGGGTGCTACATGCGGGCTCAATTGGATCTAATGACTTGTGCTTCGAACCCTGATATGGGTAAGTATTATTTTTGGTGCATGCGATTTCTGTGAGCCGACTGTTTCTCATGCTGAACTTTTGCAAAGAGCAAAAACAAAAAAATGCATCTTCTGTGCAGAGAGAAAGGTGGTGCAGTGGCAGAGTTGCTGCCTCACAGCGCCAGAGTCCCGGGTTCAATCCTCACCTCGGGTGCTGTCTGTACAGAGTTTGCACATTCTCACTGTGAGCGGGTCGGTTTACTCCAGGTGCTCCGTTTTCATCCCATATCCCAAGGAGTTGCAGGTTTGTAGGTTTATCGGCTTTGTCAAAAATTATTGTCTCTACCCGAGACTGCAAACTCCTCGATAGTGAAATCAGCAGGCGACGGAGCGTCGATCCCAGGCAAGGGATTATAGGCTCTGATGGTAAGTCCACGGCCTCTCGGTGAGGCTCACAGTCTGTCCCGATCAAGGCCGCCAGCTCCATGAGGTTAGATACGATCCAGAAAACAATCGCATCTCCGGCAAGGTAAGAGATTGAAAAACAGTTTCCCACTCCCCGCTCCCCCACTTCCCACATAAAACAAACCAGGGAACATTAAAACAAACTTTTAAAACACACCAAAAATAACAAAAATTAGGCGAAAAGACACATAGGCGGTTGATGAGGCTGCCATGCTGTGGCGCCCCCTGGTGGTATCATGGTCACGTGCGCCAATGTGAAAAAAACAGTCAGCAGGAAAGACAATACAATACAATACACTGGCTCCCGGTGCACTTTCGGGTTCATTTTAAGATACTGTTATTTGTTTTTAAATCTCTGAATGGGCTCGCCCCGCCTTACCTCTCTGAGCTGCTCCACCCATAAGCTCCTGCCCGGTCCCTCAGGTCAGCTGGTCAGCTGCTCCTGGAGGTACCGAGGTCTAGTCGGAGGCTCAGAGGGGATAGAGCCTTCTCTGTTGCTGCTCCGGCACTCTGGAACACCCTGCCGTTGCACATCAGACAGGCCCCCTCACTGTCCATCTTCAAATCCAGTGTTAAAACGCATTTGTACTCCCTGGCTTTTGACCATGCCTGAGGCTTTGCTTCTGTTTGTGGTGTTTTTGATGTTTCTTTATTTTACTTGTCTTTTCCTACTATTTCTTTTGATTGTTATTTTTGGTGTGTATTAACTTTTTTGTCAATGATTAGTGATGTACAGCACTTTGTTGCAGCTATGTTTGTTTTTAAAGTGCTCTATAAATAAAATTATTATTATTATTATTATTATTATTATACATGATTATGATCGAGACGTCCACAGTGTAGAGATAAGTGATAAAAGGAATAACCTCAAGGAACTGCAGATGCTGGTTTGTAAAAAAAGGCGCAAAGTGCTGGAGTAACTCTGCGGGTCGGGCAACATCTCTGGAGAACATGGAGAAGGCCCGAAATGTCACCCATCCATACAGCATGGACAATATGCAACACCTCTCACTATCTGCATTGAACTCCATAGTGGAATGCAATGAAAATAGTAAAAAATTAAATTTGACTATATATATTTTTTTTTAGTATATGTTTTAATGTATATACATTAGTAAAGTCATAATTGGGCGACACGGTGGCACAGCGGTAGAATTGCTGTCTCCAGCACCAGTGACCCGGGTTCCATCCTGAACTCCAGTTCTCATTGTACGGAGTTAGAAACATAGAAACAGGTGCAGGAGGAGGCTATGCGGCCCTTCGAGCCACCACCGCCATTCATTGTGATCATGGTTGATCATCCCCTATCAATAACCCGTGCCTGCCTTCTCCCCATATCCCTTGATTCCACTAGACCCTAGAGCTCTATCTAACTTTCTCTTAAATCCATCCAGTGACTTGGCCTCCACTGCCCTCTGTGGCAGGGAATTCCATAAATTCACAACTCTCTGTGTGAAAAAGTTTTTTCTCACCTCAGTCTTAAATGGCCTCCCCGTTATCCAAGACTGTGGCCCCTGGTTCTGGACTCGCCCAACATTGGGTACATTTTTCCTGCATCTAGCTTGTCCATTCCTTTTATAACTTTATATGTTTCTACAAGATGCCCCCTCATCCTTCTAAACTCCAGTGAATACAAGCATAGCCTTTTCAATCTTTCCTCATTTGACAGTCCTGCCATCCCAGGGATCAATCTCGTGAACCTACGCTGCACTGCCTCTATCACAAGGATGTCCTTCCTCAAATTAGGAGACCAAAACTGTACACAATACTCCAGATGTGGTCTCACCAGAGCCCTATACAACTGCAGAAGAACCTCTTTACTCTTATACTGAAATCCTCCTGTTATGAAGGCCAACATTCCATTAGCTTTCCTCACTGCCTGCTGTACCTGCATGCCAACTTTCAGTGACCGGTGTACAAGGATGCCCAGGTCTCGCTGTACCTCCCCCTTACCTAACCTAACCCCATTGAGATAATATTCTGCCCCCTTGTTTTTGACGCCAAAGTGGACCACACATTTATCTATATTATACTGCATCTGCCACACATCTGCCCACTCACTCAACCTGTCCAGGTCACCCTGCAACCTCCTAACATCCTCTTCACAGTTCACACTGCCACCCAGCTTAGTGTCATTTTGTATGTTCTTCCCGTGACCACGTGTGGGTTTTCTCCGGGTGCTCCGGTTTCCTCCCACATCCCAATGTCGTGCAGGTTTGTAGGTTAATTGCTTTGGTAAAAATTGTAAATTGTCCCTTGTGTGCGTGTGTGTAGGAAAATGCAAGTGTGCAGGGTTCGCTGGTTGGCGCGGACTAGGTGGACTGAACAGCCAGCTTCCGAGCTGTACCTCTAAACTAAAATTATATATTATTTTTCTTTGAAAGTGGACAAATGTTTTTTTTTTCTCCAGACTGTTCCATTCACCAAGCTTTAATCCAGATGAAGGTGTGCATTAAACCTGCTCTGTTCAAGCTGTACGATTATTTCGGTAAGTGGATCACAGTCATAAACTCATAAGGAATAGGAATAGGAATAGGAATAGAATAAGGCCATTCGTCCCATCAGGTCTACTCCACCATTCAATTCAATCATGGCTGATCTAACTCTCCCACCCAACCCCATTATCTTGCCTTCTCCCCGTAACCCTATAACTAAATGAAACTGAAATAAACTAAACCAAATGTAAGATATACGCAAAGTGCTGGAGTAATTCATCGGGTCTGGCAGCATCTCTGGAGAAAAAGGATGGGTGATGTTTTGGGTCGGGATCCTTCTTCAGATTGAAAGTGGAGGGGAGGGAACTGGAGGTTGGAAAAGGCCAGAACAAAGCAGGGCTGGCAACAGTTGACCAAGGATGGCCCATTGTTGGCTGGGGAAGAGGATATACATGGAGGTAAAGAGTGGAACTAGTAGAATGAGTAGGATGGAGATGGGGGGGGAGGGGGGGGGGTGAGGAGAGGAAATGCAGGGCATTACTTTAAATTAGAGTAATCAACATTCATACCGCTGGAAATACACAAAGTGCTGGAGTAACTCAGTGGGACAGGCAGCATCTCTGGAGAAAATGTATAGGTGACGTTTTGGGTCGAGACCCTTCTTCAGATTGAGTGCCAGGGGAAAGGGGAAAAAGGAGATATGGACACTATGGGGAATAGAATGAATGAATGAATGTTTATTGGCCAAGTTTTCACATACAAGGAATTTGCCTTGGTGCTCCTCCCGTAAATGTCAACATGACATACAGTGACAGTTAGGAATGACACATAATACATTAAACATTAATAATAAAACATTATCGATTCATAGAATCAGAATCATAGAGTTGACAGCACAGAAACAGGTCCTTCAACCCACTGTGTCAATGCTAGCCGCCATGAATGAGAACAGTACTGCAGAGGAACTAATTCTTGAAAATAAGGTGGGCGGCAAAGTCTAATCGGATATGTGCCTTCTTTATCTCTTTTGCAGATGATCCTAATGATCCTGTCCTGAACAGCAAAACCACTCATGGTGAGTTCAATTCATGTTCATCAGTACTAGGAGCAGAATTCAGCCCATCAACTCTACTCCGCCATTCAATCATGGCTGATCTATCTTTCCCTCCCAACCCCATTCTCCTGCCTTCTTCCCGTAACCCCTGACAAACAGGCACTCCGTTCTCACCCACACCTCAAAGACGTGCAGGTTGGTAGGATAAGGGGTCCCCAATCGCCCCCCCTCCCCCCCCCCCCCCCCCCCCCCCCCCCCCCCCCCCCCCCACCGTGGAATAGCCGCTAATGCCCATGGAGTGGACAAAGGGATAGATACATAGAAACATAGAAAATAGGTGCAGGAGTAGGTCATTTGGCCCTTCGAGCCTGCACCGCCATTCAATATGCTCATGGCTGATCATCCAACTCAGTATCCCGTACCTGCCTTCTCTCCATACCCTCTGATCCCTTTAGCCACAGGGCCACATCTAACTCCCTCTTAAATATAGCCAATGAACTGGCCTCAACTACCTTCTGTGGCAGAGAATTCCAGAGATTCACCACTCTCTGTGTGAAAAATGTTTTTCTCATCTCGGTCCTAAAAGACTTCCCCCTTATCCTTAAACTGTGACCCTTGTTCTGGACTTCCCCAACATCGGGAACAATCTTCCTGCATCTAGCCTGTCCAACCCCTTAAGAATTTTGTACGTTTCTATAAGATCCCCCCTCAATCTTCTAAATTCTCGCGAGATAGAAGGGATAGAAGTGTTTGGCACGGTGGCGCAGCGGTAGAGACCTTGGTTTGATTCTGACAGCGGGTGCTGTCTGCACGGAGTTTGCATGTTCTCCCCGTGACCTGCGTGGGTTTTCCCTGGGTGCTCCGGTTTCCTCCAACACTCCAAAACGTGCAGGTTTGCAGGCCAATTATATTTGGTTAAAATTGTATATCATCCCTAATGTATGGGATAGTGCTAGTGTACGGGGATAGCTGGTCGGCGTGGACTCAGTGAGCTGAATGGCCTGTTTCCACGCTATATCTATGAACTAGAGCATGTTGAGATAAAATGCCTGCTTTTCTGCTGTATGTGATGGTGATTGATGCTTTAAAAATCACCTTTCTCCTTTATATGTACAGATTTTTTGGAGTGCTCGTTAGATCTGTGGTTTGATGAAATGAAACCCTGTATTGATGGTTCTGATTCGCTGTGGATGAATGGTAAGAAGTGTTTATTGAACAGGGGCGGCACAGTGGCGCAGCAGTAGAGTTGCTGCCTCACAGCACTTACAGCGCCAGAGACCCGGGTTCGATCCCGACTACGGGTGCTGCCTTGTATGTTCTTCAGTTTCCTCCCACACTCCAAAAGCCTGCAGGTTTGTAGGTTAATTGGCTTGGTATCAATGTAAAGTGTCCCTAGTGTGTGTAGGATAGTGTTAGTGTGTGGGAATCGCTGGTCAATGTGGACTCAGTGGGCCGAAGGGCCTGTTTCTGTGCTGTATCTCTAAATTAAACTAAACAAAACAGTCTGAAGAAATCCCAACAATATCGCAAAAACCAAGGTCATCGTTTCGCTGAATATCTCCGCTCAGTCCATCTAGGTCTCCCGGTTGCTGTACACTTTCATTCCCCCTCCCAGTCCCACACTGACCTTTCTATCCTGGGCCTCCTCCGCTATCAGAGTGAGGACCACACAAAATGGAGGAACAGCACCTTATATTTTGCATGGGCAGCTTACAACCCAGCGGTATGAACATTGACTTCCCTAACTTCAAGTCACGCTTGTTTTCCCTCTCTCTCCATCCATATAACCATATAACCATATAACAATTACAGCACGGAAACAGGCCATCTCGACCCTTCTAGTCCGTGCCGAACACATAATCTCCCCTAGTCCCATATACCTGCGCTCAGACCATAACCCTCCATTCCCTTCCCATCCATATAACTATCCAATTTATTTTTAAATGATAAAAACGAACCTGCCTCCACCACCTTCACTGGAAGCTCATTCCACACCGCTACCACTCTCTGAGTAAAGAAGTTCCCCCTCATGTTACCCCTAAACTTCAGTCCCTTAATTCTCATGTCATGTCCCCTTGTTTGAATCTTCCCTACTCTCAGTGGGAAAAGCTTTTCCACGTCAACTCTGTCTGTCCCTCTCATCATTTTAAAAACCTCTATCAAGTCCCCCCTTAACCTTCTGCGCTCCAAAGAATAAAGACCTAACTTGTTCAACCTTCATCCCTCTGCATCTTAGTTCTCCGACTAGTTTCACAGTCCTCTTGATTAATTTTACTGATTGTATGTATTGTTGTTACCTTCCTTTCAGCTAACAATGAACCACTCGATCTTTCATTGCTCATCGTCACGCCTTGATCTGTAATTTTCACACCTTACCCTTCCATATCTCTGTGTCTCCCTCTCCCCTGACTCTCAGCCTAAAGAAGGGTCCCAACCCAAAACGTCACCCATTCCTTCTCTCCTGAGATGCTGCCCGTCCCGCTGAGTTACTCCAGAATTTTGAGTCGATCTCTTGACACAAAACATCACTTGTCCATTCCCTCCACAGCTGCTGTCTCCAGCACCTTGTGTTTTGTTATTTTTTACAATTCCGTGTGAGGGGAGAGAGCTGTGTCGAGTTATGCTTGTAATAAGGCTCGTACGACGACGTAAACAGAGTATACCTTTAATCTGTACAATAACAGCAGCAACTGCAACAGCCTCGTGTAAGCCCAGGCCTCTCTCTAACTGCCCACTCCCTGGGTTCCAGACACATCCGGTTACTGGAGCCTGGCTTCTGGCACACAGGGTCCTAGTGCCCCTCTGCTCAGCCTTACACTATTATTGCATAATACCACATCTCCCTTTCTTTGAGAACAAAGGGTGGACTACCTTTGTCTCTGCAGGTCTTAAGGGGTTTATTCTGCCCTTTTGCTGGAAGACCTGTCCCTGATCTAAGCATGCAAAATAGAAATAAAATAACTTAACACGTTACCATACTGTGAACTATTCTTTCAGGTTTCAGGTAAATGTAACAGGTTTACAGAACATTTTCACATCACATTTCACTCTCTCTTTTTCTTTATTGTAGAAAACAGATCAATAAATCACAAATCAAGTCTCTTCGGCTTTCTAACCTCTCTCCCACACCTTGTCTGCACAGTCTCTGTGGTGGGGCCCTCTCCGCTGGGTGATGCTGTCACTGGTGGAGCTGGGTCTGGTGGAGCTGGCTCTGGTGGAGCTGGCTCTTCTCCCACCGGTGGCTCATCCGCGTCGACTACCTCACTGTTGGTCTGCAGCGGCACCAAGTGCTGCCGGTTCCTCCTCAGTGTGCCCTGAGGCACCTGGACGATATAAGAGCGAGGTGCATTGTGTGTAGATAGCACTTTGCCCTGGACTCGTGCATCGGTGATCCACACATCCTCCCCAGGTATTAGTGGCTCCAGATTTCTCGCTCCGTGCCTCTTGTCAAAGGATCTTGCGTCGTTCCACCTCTTCTCCCTTTCTTTGGCCCCCAGCGCGTTGTAGTCAGGCAAAACTGGATTCAGCAGGGTTGGAAGGGCAGGAACTGTAGTGCGGAGGCGGCGCCCCATCAACAGCTCGGCCGGGCTATAGCCGTTCTGTAGAGGGGTTGCTCTGTAGGCCAGCAATGCAAGATATGGGTCTGACGCCTTTGTTAGCAGGTTTTTCACGGTTTGTACAGCGCGTTCCGCCTCCCCATTGCTCTGAGGAAACCTGGGGCTGCTCGTGATGTGCACAAAGCCATACTCTGCTGCAAAGGATTTAAAGTGGCTACCTGAGAATTGGGGCCCATTGTCACTTTTAAGAAATTCACAAATTCCATGACGAGCAAATATGGATTTCAGGTGCACCACCAGCTCTGTGGACCTTGTGGGTGATAGTAGCGCAACTTCCACATATCTTGAGAAATAATCTACGACTAATAGATAAGTCTTGTTTTTCAGCGTGAATAGGTCAGCTCCCAAGGTTTGCCAAGGCCTGTCTGGCATCTCCGTTGGCATCAGCGGCTCTTTGACGTTCCTTCGCTCTTGGATGCAGGTTCTACATTTCAACACCATGTCATTCAGCTGGCTGCTGAGTCCTGGCCACCATACCGTCTGTTTGGCCCGGCCCCTGCACTTTGTCACCCCCAGGTGTCCCTCATGTAGTCTCTGCAGCACATCACCTTGTAAGGCTGATGGGATGACGAGCCTCGTGCCCCGCAGCAGCAGCCCATCGTGCACAGTCAGCACTGCTCTATCAGCCCAGTAATGTCTCAGCACTCCCTGCAGTTGGCTTTTGTCGGGCCAGCCGTCTGTGCAGTACTCCATCAGTGCAGAGCATGTGCTGTCTGCCTGTAGGTGCTCCCGTAGGCTGCTCAGATAATCTCCACTGACAGGAATGTTGCTGATGACAGAGTCTACATAGATGTTGGTGTCCTCTAGTAGGCTTGTGTCTGTGTGTGTTCTTGCGGCTCTCAGAGGAGCACGAGATAAGGTGTCGGCTGTCCACATGCTTTTGCCAGGGACATGATCGACTGTATAGCTGTACCTCATGAGTCTCATCCTAAATCTTTGGATTCTTGGTGGGAGGTCATCCAAAGCTTTCCCTCCCAGCAGACTCACCAACGGCTTGTGGTCAGTTTCCAGCTCGAATGGTCTTCCCAGGATGAAACAGCTGAACCTTTCACATGCCCACGTCGCAGCCAATGCCTCCTTTTCTACTTGAGCATAGCGCTGCTCTGTTGGTGTCATTGCCCTGGACGCATATGCCACAGGTGACCACATGGCATCGCTCTTCTGCAGCAGGACTGCCCCCAGGCCAAAGGAAGAGGCATCAGCAGAGATCTTTAGAGCACTGTTTGGGTTATATAATGTGAGCACTGGTGTGGATGACAGCTCTGTTTTTAACTGATCAAAGGCGGCCTGCTGCTCTGTCCCCCAGTACCAGTGGTTCTTCTTGGACAGCAGGTCTCGTAGCACTTTGTCTTTTTCAGCCAGGTTTGGCAAGAAGCGGCCCAGCTGATTGACCATACCCAGAAAACTCCTGAGTTCGCTGACATTTTTGGGTGCATCCATCTCTTGTACTGCTCTCGTCTTCTCTGGATCTGGCTTCACTCCATCTGCTGAAATTACATGACCCAGGAATCTGACTGTGTGGCGTGTGAGCTCACATTTGTCCATGTTGAGCGTAATGCCGGCCTTTTGTGCCTTCTCTAGCACCGCATGTAGCCGCACATCATGCTCCTCCTGCGTCTGTCCCCAGACCAGGATGTCATCCATATGACACAGTACCCCCTCCAGGCCATCGGTCACTTCCGTCATCATCATCCTTTGAAAGTGCTCGGGGGCTGATGCTATGCCAAAGGGTAGACGGTTAAAATAGTAGCGCCCAAAAGGCGTGATGAAGGTGGTGTATTTGGCAGACTCTTTTGTCAATGGTACTTGCCAAAAGCCCATGTTGGCATCTAATTTGCTGAATACTGTTGCCCCAGCTAGCATGCCCAGAGTGTGCTCGACAGAAGGTAGGATAAACTTTTCTCTGCATACTGATCCATTCATCATTGTGAAGTCCACACAAATGCGAACATCACCTGTTTTTTTCGGCACGACCACCATCCTGGCACACCAATCAGTCGGCTCCTCAATCTTGGTGATTACGCCCATCTTCTCCATACGGTCTATCTCCTCCTTCACTTTTCCCATAAGCGGCAGAGGGACTCTGCGTGGCGTGTGGAGAGAGAAGGGCACAGCCTCTGGCTTCAATTTAATTGAGTATGGCCTCCGAACAAGACCCAAGCCGCTACACAGCTTCGGATATTGTTGTCTCACAGATTCCAAGGTGATGCCGTCAACCCTGCACACAAGCTGAAGCCTTTCTATGGCAGGTCTTCCCAGCAGTGCAGTGTGGAGGTCTTTTACTACATAAATGTCCTCTATGGCTGTCTTGTTGCCTCTGCGCAGTGTTTCTCTGGCCCAAACAATGTCTCCCAGGACAGAGAGTGCATTGCCCCCTGGCCCAAACAATGGGCGTGTCGACACTGCCAGGCACTTCACATCATGCCCCCCTGTAATGTCATGGTACACCTCCGCTGGCATGGCGGTGACATCAGCACCAGTATCTATTTTAAAGCACACTTTTTTTTGTCTCACTTGTAGCTGCACCGTCCACGGGTCTTTTCCAGCATCCACGGATCCCAGGAAAAAGCTCTCTTCTTCCTCTGTAGTGACAGCATTGAGAGATTTTGCACTGTTTCTGCACACTTTGCCATAATGTCCCTTTTTGCCACAGTTGTGACACGCAGCATCTTTAGCAGGGCATTCCAATTTTCCATGCGAGGGCATTTTTCCACATCTATAGCAGGCCTTTGAACCTGGCTGTGGCTGTGTATTAAATTTATTTTTGCCTGGTGTTTGTGCTTGTGGCTGAGGCTTTGAGGGAAATTTGGGTTTTCTGTAGCTTTTAGCATGCACAGCATCAACATTTGAGCACTTGCTAGCACCGCTATTTTCTCCTCTTAAGTCAAACCGCTGTCGTCTAACTTCTTCAGACTGCCTTGTCTTTGTTATAGCAGTTTCAAGGGTTAGGTCTCTGTCTAGCTGTAGCTTTTCGGACAATGAGACGTTTCTCAGCCCAACCACTAACCTGTCGCGGATCAGCTCGTTCTGTAACTGTCCATAGTTGCAGTGTTCGGCTAATCCGTATAGAGCAGTGATGAAGGAATCCACCATTTCTCCTGGCAGTTGCACACGCTGATTGAACTTGGCTCTTTCATAGATAACATTCTTTTTAGGCACAAAAAATGCATCAAAGCCTGCCTTGACATCCGTGTACACCCTCCTCTCATCTGCAGTTAGCGTTAGTCCCTTTAGCACATCTTCTGCTTCATCGCCCATGCAATACACTAGCGTGTTCACCTGGTTTTCTGCCGACGTCGCGTTTAAATTGCTTGCAAGCCGAAAGCGGTCGAATCTCCTGATCCAACGCTCCCATTCTTGAGGCTTGGTAAAATCGAATGGCTCTGGAGGTTGTATTGTGAACGTAGCAGTTGGTGTAGGTTGCGCCATATCTTCCAGCTCGTCTCCTATTTCCCGCCAAAACGATACACCGTCCTCTTCTTCTTTATTTATTTTCTTGCTTACAAGTCTCCCAGTTCTGGCACCATGTCGAGTTATGCTTGTAATAAGGCTCGTACGACGACGTAAACAGAGTATACCTTTAATCTGTACAATAACAGCAGCAACTGCAACAGCCTCGTGTAAGCCCAGGCCTCTCTCTAACTGCCCACTCCCTGGGTTCCAGACACATCCGGTTACTGGAGCCTGGCTTCTGGCACACAGGGTCCTAGTGCCCCTCTGCTCAGCCTTAGACTATTATTGCATAATACCACAAGCTGGGGCCTCTGACCCAGCAACAAAGCCATTTTTCTCAGTTCCAAGACAAATTCGCCCAGTGCAACAAGGGAATTTGCAGAGAAATTTTCCTTGACCAGGGGAAATCCCGTCATAGATTCATGTATTCATATGGCCATAGTCATACAGGATCTGGATCGATTGGCCAGGTGGGCGGAGGAATGGTTGATGAAATATAACACAGAGAAGTGAGAGGTTGCATTTTGGGACGTCGAACAAGGGCAGGTTGCACACAGTGAACGTTAGGCCTCTATGTCAACAAAATAGAGAGAGTACAGAGGAGATTTACTAGAATGTTGCCTGGGTTTCAACAACTAAGTTACAGAGATAGGTTGAATAAGTTAGGTCTTTATTCTCTGGAGCGCAGAAGGTTAAGGGGGACCTGATAGAGGTCTTTAAAATGATGAGAGGGATAGACAGAGTTGATGTGGACAAGCTTTTCCCTTTGAGAATAGGGAAGATTCAAACAAAAGGACATGACTTCAGAATTAAGGGACAGAAGTTTAGGGGTAATATGAGGGTGAACTTCTTTACGCAGAGAGTGGTGGCGGTGTGGAAGGAGCTCCCAGTGGAAGTGGTGGAGGCAGGTTCATTGGTATAATTTAAAAATAAATTGGATAGGCATATGGATGAGAAGGGAATGGAGGGTTATGGTATGAGTGCAGGCAGGTGGGACTAAGGGGAAAAAAACATTTGTTGGCATGGACTTGTAGGGCCGAGATGGCCTGTTTCCGTGCTGTAATTGTTATATGGTTATATGGTAGTGTTGTAGAACAGAGGGATCTAGGAGTGCAGGCACATGATTCCTTGAAAGTCGAGTCGCAGGTAGATAAGGTGGTCTAAAAGGCTTTGGCACTTTGGCCTTCATCAGTCATAGTTTTGAGTATGGAAGTTGGGAGGTCATGCTGCGGTTGTATAAGATGCTGGTGAGACTCCATATAGAATATTGTGTTCAGTTCTGCCACCATGTTATAGGAAAGATATTGTCAACTTTGAAAGGGGTCAGAAAAGATTTACGAGGATGTTGCCAAGATTAGAGGGTGTGAGCTAAGGGGAGAGGTTGAGCAGGCTGGGTCTCTATTCCATGGAGCGTAGGAGGATGAGGGGTGATCTTATAGAGGTGTACAAAATCATGAGAGAAATAGATTGGGTATAAGCTGCCCGAGGAAATAGTTGAGACTGGGACTGTCCCAACATTTCAGAAGCAGTTAGACAGGTACATGGATAGGACAGACTTAGTTTAGTTTAGAGATACAGCGCAGAAACAGGCCCTTGTGTTTAGTTAGAACAGATCGGGTAGATGCACAGATTGCACATAGTGTTTAGATAGGAACAGATCGGGTAGATGTACAGAGTCCCTTGCCCAGAGTAAGGCAATCGAGGACCAGAGGACACAGGTTCAAGGTGAAGGGGAAAAGATATAAAAGGAATCCGAGGAGTAATACTTTCACACAGAGGGCGGTGGGTGTATGGAACAAGCTGCCAGAAGAGGTAGCTGAGGTTGGGACTATCCCAACGTTTAAGAAACAGTTGGACAGGTACATGGAGAGGACAGGTTTGGAGGGATATGGACCAAACGCGGGCAGGTGGGACCAGTGTAGCTGGGACATTGTTGGCCGGTGTGGGCAAGTTGGGCTGAAGGGTCTGTTTCCACACTGTATCACTCTGTAACGATGACTCTATAGAGTCATGGAGTTATAGACAGATAGATAGAAGACTTTATTGTCACATGTGACGTCACAATGAAATTCTTTGCTTGCATACTTTGCTAAGGAATGCAAATAGTAGCCGAAAAAGGGCACTTACAAATCCCCCCCCCCCCGGGGCCAGCTCCCCCTTTGTACTTCATGTTTATGTAGTCCAGAGATTATTTGGAGGCTGTAGTGTTTGATAGCCTGATAGCTGCAGGTGGAAGCTGTTCCTGAAACTGGATATTCAGGGGAAATAAGCCGCGTCTGCGCAGTTAGGAGCTATGGGTGAGTGGTGGAACATGTTGCGTTGGGGAACAGGTGAGTGTTGGAATATTGTGTTGGGGAATGGGTTGCTTTGGGGGACCAGGCTTCCCATGTGACTTGGACCCAACGGGTCCCACTTAGTCTAGTAAATATATATATACTTTGTCTGGTATACTATTAAAAGGCCAGTTTGAGAAGAATAACTGTCACTCGGCCGGCCCAGTACTCCTCTCAATTCATTCCTCATCCTAAAGCTCCCTCATGAACAACCTGCCCTAAACTTAGCAATGTTACAAAATTTTGAGATTTAAAAAATCAAGTCTGCAATTTATCCCATCAGATAAAGCATAACAATAAGTTTAATTTGACACCTAATTCACTTTCATATCTCAAGTAATAGAAAAGTTATGGCCATTTTCATACTCGGAAATTAACATCCTGTTCCCTATTGATTTTCTATGGACATAACAAAAAAGCTGTGATCGTGGACAGTCAAAAGCCCATAACCTTCTTAAAAATTAAGAGAACTGAATGAAATTTTCAGTTAACATAGATTGAAGCATTCTGAAACAAATATAAAATAATCTTACTTGGATGACCTGAAATTAAAGCATTTAATTAGTTAGTTACCCAATTGGAGCTAATTTCAAACTTCAATTACTAGATCTAAACATCTATCCATTTCTTAATAAGCCCAAGTGTCCAAATAATATTCACAAATAATTCACAATAAAACATGATTTTTAAATCTCATTTACATCAATTTATAGGCCAAATGGAAGGAATTTAGTGTTCAATTGCTGTAAATTAAAGTCAATTTAAATCGGCTTTCTAGTGGGTTCCTGTGAACGCACTGGTTTAGAACGTTCACATTGCACTGGATTTGTGCCCTCAAATGCCCAGAAAAATACTGTGGGATATAAAGAGCCCAAAATGAACTACTCGCTATAGAAAACTTTATATACAGGGTTAATAACAAAACCCATTTAATGTAAAAATAAGGTACATACCTTTAATTGTTTGCTTTATAAAACCCTGGGGCTGCGAGAGGTTGCGGATTGAGAGAGTGATTTTTAAACTACTATAAGTATTATACAAGGCCATAAAAACTAATAATACCTTTTGCGACGGGGTCTTCCAGCGATTTTCCGTTAATGATTTACTAGGCTGAACATTTTCGATTGGAACAGCCTAGTAAAAATCGCGTTTTAAACCCGCCCCCTCTAAACAGCGCCAAAATCGCGCACACGGGGTAGGGCAGATGCTCAGCCACGATTCAGGTAGGTTTTGTAACATACCTACTAAACTGCAATTGATATTTCAAAAGATGAAATAACCTACCATTTTTTGTGTCATTTTCCCTTCTGTACATGATACCATCTCATCACAAGAAACCACTGAAGGCGATGGCGATGACTATCATTTTATAGGTAAGCACTGACTCAAATCTCTGAAACCTGTAACATGTTGGGTTCAGCTTCAGATTTATTGTGGCCTCTACACCAGGATACAGTGTAAAGCTTTTTGGTCGGTTGATCGAATTAGTTTGGAAGATACAGCAGGAAAACAGGCCATTCGGCCCACCGAGTCCATGCCGATCATCGATCACAGGTTCACACAGTAGTTCCACATTATCCCACTTTCTCATCCATTCCCTGCACACTGGAGGGAATTTACAGAGGGCCGATTAACCTACAAACCAACACGTCTTTGGGATGTGGGGGGAAACCAGAGCACCCGGAGGAAACCCACGCAGTCACGGGGAGAAAGTACAAACTCCGCACATAAATACTGCACCTTTGGTCAGGATGGAACCTGGGTCTCTTGCACTATAAGGCACAGTGATGCATTGGTACAATCGCTGCCTCATAACGCCAGAGACCCAGGTTCGATCCTGACCTCAGGTGTGTGTCTGTATGTGTGTGGAGTTTCTTCATTCTCCCTGTGACAAGTGAGTTTCCTCCAGGTGCTCCGGTTTACTCCCACGTCTAAAGACATGCAGGTTTGTGGGTTTATCGGCCCTCTGTAAATTGTCCCCTAGTGCGTAGGGAGTGGATGAGAAAGTGGGATAATGTAGAACTCATGTGAAAGGGGTGATCGCTGGTCGGCGAGGACTCTGTGGGCCGAAGGGCCTGTTGCCATGCTGTATCACGCAATAGAATCATGGGGGACCCCTTCCACCCCAGCAACGGACTGTTCCAGCTGCTACGGTCAGGCAAACGTCTCCGTTGCCATGCTGTGAGAACGGAGAGGTTGAGAAGGAGTTTCTTCCCAGAGGCCATTCAGACTATAAACTCCTATCTCACCAGGGACTAACTTTACTGAACGTTTTTCCTTCCAATATTTAACATGTAAAAGAATATGTGTGTGTCTATGATTGTGTTTATAGTTTGTTTGGTTGTTTGTCTTTTTGCACAAAGTCCGCGAGCATTTGCCACTTTTCATTTCACTGCACATCTCGTATGCGTATGTGACGAATAAACTTGACTTGACTTGACTTATCTCTAAACTAAATGAAAGCGGCACTGTGCCGCCCCATCTGAATGTGGTGCAAAGGGGAAGATACAGTGTGTTTAGATTAGTTTATTGTCACGTGTACTGAGGTACAGTGAAAAGCTTTTGTTGCATGCTAACCAGGCAGTGGAAGGACAATACATGATTACAATCGAGCCAGTTACAGTGTATAGATACACAAGGTAATAACATTGAGTGCAAGGGAAAGCCAGCAAATTCAAAGATAGTGCACTTGTCACCAATGAGGTAGATAGTAGCTCAGCACTGCTTGCTAGTTGTGGTAGGATGGTTCAGTTACCTGAGGGAAAGAGAGGGTGAAGTGGGTAGAGGGAGTGAGGGTGGAGGGAAGGGGGCAGGGGGAATGGTTCAGTTGCCAGTTTTTACACTTCTATACATTTACGTGATGGGAGAGGGGAGAAGAGGGAGTGGTCAGGGTGTGACTCATCCTTGTTTATGCTGCTGGCCTTGCCGAGGCTGCCTGAGGTGTGGATAGAGTCGATGGAAGGGAGGTTGGTTTGTGTGATGGTCTGGGCTGCGTACACAATTCGCTGCAATTTCTTGCAGTCGGGGACGGAGCTGTTCCCAAACCAAGCTGAGATACACCTTTCTATGGTGTATCTGCAGAAGTTGGTGAGAATTGTTGTGAATGAGTGCTGGACTGGGGAACAAGATGGGTGGGGAGTGGGGAAGGTGTGGGCGGTGGGTTGGTACTATTTGTGGCTGCATGAGGCTGGGACCACAATGTAACTCAAAAATTCATGGGAAAAGGCCTCGACCCGAAACGTTACCCATCACATCTCTCCAGTGATGTTGCCTGTTCCACTGAGTTACTCCTGCTATTTGTGACCACCATTGAAAGATGGACAACATTAATTGTGTTGGATGCACTTGGTTTCTGCAATGATTCAGTCTCTTATTTCACTTCTGCTGTAGATGTGTTCACGTGCGTCCTCGAAACCTTCACATCCTCCATGAAAGAATGTCGGGCCATTCACAACCGTCACATGAAGTATTAACTTTAAGGTAACGTGTACCTGGTCCACAATCATGTCATAACAAGCATGTTGTACTAAATTAACATTTTAGCTGGAAAAGTTTACAGAGAAGATTTACGAGAATGCTGCCTGAGCTCGAGGGGGAGGTTGGGCAGGCTAGGACTTCATTCCTTGGAACGCAGGAGGATGAGGGGTGATCTTATAGAGGTGTACACAATCATGAAAGCAATAGATCTTGTAAACGCACAGAGTCTCTTGCCCAGAGTAGGGGAATCGAGAACCAGGGGAAATAGGTTTAAGATGAGGGGGGAAAGATTTAATAGGAATATGATGGTCAATTTCTTCACACAAAGGGTGGTGGGTGTGTGGAATGAGCTGCCGGAGGAGGTATTTGAGTCGGGTACAGTTGCAATGTTTCAGAAGCATTTAAGAATGTTTTTCTTTCTAGATTTTCTTCCCATTAAGAATGCTTTTCTTCAGAAGCATTTAAGAAGCAGTTTCTTCCCAGCTGTAATCAGGCAACTGAATCATCCTACCACACCAGAGAGCAGTCCTAAACTACTATCTAACTCTCTGATGACCCTCAAACTATCCTTGATTGAACTTTCTTCCCATAACTCCCTTGTCAATTTTTCCCTTCCCTCTCGTACCACACCCTCCCCGGGCACTTTCCCTTGCAACCGCAAGAGATGCAACACTTGTCCCTTTACCTCCCCCCTCGACTCCGTTCAAGGACCCAAGCAATCGTTCCAGGTGCGACAGAGGTTTACCTGCATCTCTTCCAACCTCATCTATTGCGTCCGCTGCTCTAGATGTCAGCAGATCTATATCGGTGAGACCAAGCGGAGGTTGGCGATCGTTTCGCCGAACACCTCCGCTCGGTCCGCAATAACCAAGCTGACCTCCCGGTGGCTCAGCACTTAAACTCCCCGTCCCACTCCGTCTCCGACCTCTCTGTCCTGGGTCTCCTCCATGGCCACAGCAAGCACCGGAAATTGGAGGAACAGCACCTCATATTCCGTTTGGGGAGTCTGCATCCTGGGGGCATGAACATCGAATTCTCCCAATTTTGTTAGTCCTTGCTGTCTCCTCCCCTTCCTCAGTCCCCCTGCTGTCTCCTCCCATCCCCCAGCCTTCGGGCTCCTCCTCCTTTTTCCTTTCTTGTCCCCGCCCACCCCCGCCCCCGATCAGTCTGAAGAAGGGTTTCGGCAGAAACGTCGCCTATTTCCTTCGCTCCATAGATGCTGCTGCACCCGCTGAGTTTCTCCAGCTTTTTTGTGTACCTTGATTGGACTTTGCTGGCTTTACCTTGCACTAAACTCATGTATCTGTACACTGTAAATGGATCGATTGTAGTCATATATTTCTGCTGACTGGTTAGCACGCAACTAAAGCTTTTCACTGTACCTCGTCACACGTGATAATAAACTAAACTAATACTAAACTAAACCAGACAGATAGATGGATCGGACATAGGTTTAAAGTACGAGGGGCTGTAAGCAATGTAAGGCAGCAACTCTACCACTGCAACACCATGCCGCCCCAAGCAGAACAGGTGTAGCATCTCCTGCGGTTGCAGGGTAGGGTACCTGGGGAGGAGGTGGTTTGGGTGGGAAGGGATGAGTTAACCAGGGAGGTGCATACACATCAGGGTGTATCATGGTAATAATATATATTTAAATTATCTTTGAACAGGCTGCTTGCAGGACCATTCTCAAAGCTGTAAATCCTTCCTTTCCAGTACGAGGCTGCTTTGTGATCATCTAATTCCCGCAGGAAGCAACCTCTGGATAAAACAGCATCGCATCATTCCATGGTCCTGAAAATCGCTTCTTTGCAAATCTATCCTCCTCCCACAAGAATTTGCTTGTTTCAAAATTAGTTCGGTTTAGTTTAGCGAAACGGCCCCTTCGGCCCATCGAGTCCATACCGACCAGCGAACCCCACACACGGACACTATCCTACACACACACACACGGGATAATTTACAATTTACAGAAGCAAATCAACCTACAAACCTGTACGTCTTTGGAGTGTGGGAGGAAACCGGAGCACTCGGAGAAAACCCACGCAGGTCACGGGGAGTACGAACAATCTCCGCACAGACAGCACCCGTCGTCGGGATCGAACCCGGGTCTCTGGTGCTTGCAGCAACTCCACCAATGCGCCACCGTGCTGCCCCCTAAATATGGGCAATGAACGTGGGGGGTATGGAAGGGGAGGGGATTGGGGGGGAGGTGGGGGGTGGGATGGAGGAACGCGATGGAGGGGTGGGGGGGTGGCGTCAGGTAATGGAGGGGTGGGTGTAGGGTCAATGTCTACATTTAGCCTTCTCTCAACACACCGTTCTGTGCTGCCCCCTCCCCCTCTCTGTATAGTTGGGATGGGGCGGAGGTAGAACAGCCTAACTAACTCCATCACCCACCTCCCCCCCTTTCCCTCCCTCCAACTCACTCCACATCCCTCCACCTCTCTCTCACCCCTCCCCCAAACCCCCATCACAGTCCCCTCCTCCCCTACCTCTCCTCCACTTAACTCCTTCTCCCTCCCTCCACCTCCCCAGATCCCTCAGATCCCCCGACGCATCCCTCATCCCCCCAACCCTCCTCCTCCTCCCTTCCTTCCACCAGATGCCCTCCCTCTAACTTTCTCCCTCCCCATTAACCGTCTAACACCCACTCTCCCTCTAAATTCCCTGTCCCTCCCTTTCCCTCCCACCCTCATCACTACCTCTCCCTTCCCCTTCCTCGAACGCCCCCCCCCCCTCCCTCCCTTTTCTTGCACACTCAACCGACTCCCTCCACCTTCCTCCCTCCCCCCTTCCACCACACTCCCCCACCTCCCTCTGACCCTCCAGCCCCCGCAGTGCCGCCCTCCCTTCAGTTTAACCCTGTGGCTCGACTTTAATGCGTGGAAAATGCCGACTCTTCTAATAACAATTTGTTAAGTTCGATGTTTCTGCATCTTGTTTCCTGACACGTTCGTGTGTGTAAAGTCTTTATTTTTTCACTAAACCCGCTGCCTTCCAATCCGAAATGACAATAAAATTTGATTTTCCACGACGGTGCTTTCATTCGATTCCAAAATGTGAAAGACAAATTTAGTTTAGTTTAGAGATACAGCATGGAAACAGGCCCTTCGGCCCACCGAGTCCACGCCGACCAGCGAAAAATGAACCTGATGGGCAACGTTTCCACGCAGAGGATGGCGGGTATATGGAATGAGCTGTCAGAGGAGAATTTTGAGGGTTGTACTATAACAGCACTTAAAAGACATTTGGAAAGGTATGTGGATTGGAAAGGTGTAGGGGATATGGTTCAAATGGGACTAGTGCAGAGGGACATGGGATAGATGGGCCAAAAAACTGTTTCTGTGTAGTCGGACTCTGTCGCTTTCAAAATATAGCGTGAGAAATCTCAGGAAATACTGTAAGAGAGAGAGTGTTTTTCTTGTCATATGTTCCAGACAGAATAATGAAATTCTTCCTTGCAGCAATACAACAGTATACATAAACATACTCTAGCACTCTGTACACAATATAATGAATGAGAAAAAAAGTTCAATGTGTGTGAATACACACACACACACACACATATTTTCTGTAAAATTTTCATTGCTTTTTGGCGAAGATGCAAAAATGCACACACATATATTATATAACCATATAACCATATAACAATTACAGCACGGAAACAGGCCATCTCGGCCCTACAAGTCCGTGCCGAACAACTTTTTTTTCCCTTAGTCCCACCTGCCTGCACTCATACCATAACCCTCCATTCCCTTCTCATCCATATGCCTATCCAATTTATTTTTAAATGATACCAATGAACCTGGCTCCAACACTTCCACTGGAAGCTCATTCCACACCGCTACCACTCTCTGAGTAAAGAGGTTCCCCCTCATATTACCCCTAAACTTCTGTCCCTTAATTCTGAAGTCATGTCCTCTTGTTTGAGAGAGAGAGAGAGAGAGAGAGAGAGAGAGAGAGATATTGAGCGTCTGGATTGGGCGTGGCAATGAATCAAAGGAAGAAATGCAGCCGGCAGCCGTACATGCAAATTAATCCATTCCGATTGGACATCTGCGAGCATCGGCCATTCCGATTGGACACCTGGGAGTATCGGGCACGAATCGAAAGGCAGGAAGGGCGCCGGTCGGCAGTCGGTCGGATGGCCCCAGAGTTTTATAGATATACTAGACCAAGTGCAGACCCGTTGGGTCTGCTCCCCCAATGGTGTGATTCCCCCAACCCAATATTCCACCATGCACCCGTCTCCTCCAATGGAACTGAAGCCGTTCTCAAAAGTAAGATTCCACCACTGCCCTGCCTCTTTAAAAAAATATCCCTGCCTGCTGCAGCAGTGAAAAGTTCAGTGTTCCTGTCTTGCAACATTGTTTCGAAGTGTGTTGGAAGCTGAGGAAGGAGCAGCCGTCAACGAATCGAAAGGCAGGAAGGGATCCGTACTGCAGGCGGACTGATTTGAGTTTTATATATATACTAGACCAAGTGCAGACCCGTTGGGTCTGCTCCCCCAATGGTGTGATCCCCCAACCCAATATTCCGCCATGCACCCGTCTCCTCCATTGGAACTGAGCCCGTTCCCAAATGTAAGATTGCAGCCCTCCCCTGCCTGCTGCAGCAGTGAAAAGTTCAGTGTTCCTCTCTTGCAACTTTGTTTCGAAGTGTGTTGGAAGCTGACATGTAAATGGAGAAGCCTGTTTATTTTTGAAATACTTGGGGGTGGGTGGGGGGGGGTGGGGGGGAGAAGGATTTGATTAAAAACATGTACTTCAACACGACGAAATGAAATGAGGAGCGGATACTTAGAAAGAAAAGCGAAATCTCTACCGAAATGGAAAATATCTCGGAGATTGAGCGTCTGGATTGGGCGTGGCAATTAATCAAAGGAAGAAATGCAGCCGGGCGGCAGCCGGACGGCAGGCGGACTGATTTGAGTTTTTTATATATATACTAGACCAAGTGCAGACCCGTTGGGTCTGTTTCCCCAACAGCGTTTGCGGGGGGGGGGGGGGGGGGAGTAGGGGATGCAGCATCACACTCAAATTAACCCACCCCCCAAACTCACAGGTGCGGGTAGGGGGGGGGAGGGGGTGGGTGAGAAGAGGGGAGGGAGGGGAGAGGAGGAGGAGGAAACATGACAGATTTTGGATGGAAAAGAGAGCAGGGAAGGGGGGGGAGAGAGGGGGATGGGGAGAGAGATGTGGGGGAGGGGGGGGGTGGGGGGGAGGGGGAGTGGGGGGGGGGGGGGGTGGAGGGGGGGGGGGGGGGGGGGAGGGGGGGGGGGGGGGAGGGAGGGGGGGAGGAGGGGGGTAGGGAGAAGGGGGCGGGTGGAAAGAGGGAAGGGGGTGGGGTAGAGAGGGAAGGGGGGTGAGGGAGAGAGGAGAGCGGGGTGAGGAGAGGGAGAGGGGTGAGGAGAGGGAGAGGGATGAGGAGAGGGAAACATAGAAATTAAGTGCAGGAGTAGGCCATTCGGCCCTTCGAGCCTGCACCACCATTCAATATGATCATGGATGATCATCCAACTCAGTATCCTGTACCTGCCTTCTCTCCGTACCCCCTGATCCCTTTAGCCACAAGGGCCACATCTAACTCCCTCTTAAATATAGCCAATGAACTGTGGCCTCAACTACCTTCTGTGGCAGAGAATTCTAGAGATTCACCACTCTCTGTGTGAAAAATGTTTTTCTCATCTCGGTCATAAAGGATTTCCCCCTTATCCTTAAACTGTGACCCCCTGTTCTGGACTTCCCCAGCATCTGGAACAATCTTCCTGCATCTAGCCTGTCCAACCCCTTAAGAATTTTGTAAGTTTCTATAAGATCCCCCCTCAATCTTCTAAAATCTAGCGAGTACAAGCCAAGTCTATCCAGTCTTTCTTCATTTGAAAGTCCTGACATCCCAGGAATTAGTCTGGTGAAACTTCTCTGTACTCCCTCTATGGTCTGTTTCCCCAACGGCATTTGCGGGGGGGGTGAGAAGAGGGGAGGGAGGAGGAGGAAACGGGATAGATTTGGGAGTGAAAGGAGAGCGGGGTAGGGGGTGAGGGATGGGGAGAGAGCTTTGGGGGAGGGGGGATGGGGAGGGAGGGGAGCAGGGTGGGATGGGGAGAGGGGTGGGGGGGAAAGAGGGGAAAGAGTGGGGAGGGAGGGGAGGAGGAGAGGTTTAGCGGGAATGATGGAAGAGGGACAGAGGGATAGGGGAAGAGTGTGGGGGGAGAGAAGGTAGAGGGTGGGGTAGAGAGGGAAGGGGGGTGGGGGGGAGAGGGATGGGAGAGGGGTGAGGAGAGGAGGGAGGAGAGAGAGTGGGAGAGAAGTGGAAGAGTGGGGAGGGAGGGAGGGGTAGAGGGGTAGCGGGAGTGGTGGAAGAGGGACAGAGGGGTAGGGGGAAGGGGGTGGTGGTAGAGAGGGAAGGGGGTGGTGGTAGAGAGGGAAGGGGGGTGGGGGAGAGAGAGATGGGTGGCAGAGGGAGAGGGGTGAGGAGAGGGACACATAGAAACATAGAAATTAAGTGCAGTAGTAGGCCATTCGGCCCTTCGAGCCTGCACCATTCTCCATTCAATATGATCACGGCTGATCATCCAGCTCAGTATCCCGTACCTGCCTTCTCTCCATACCCCCTGATCCCTTTAGCCACAAGGGCCACATCTAACTCCCTCTTAAATATAGCCAATGAACTGGCCTCAACTACCTTCTGTGGCAGAGAGTTCCAGAGTTTCAGGTGTGATTTATATAAATATTTTTACACAATATGTGACAATTTCATGTAGTTTGGTGACTTGGGTCACGAAACTGCTGAATAAAGCTCCTCGGCCCACAGCCTATTCTCTGTACTCCCAATATGGCAACAATGTATTTGAGCATTGGGCATTGTGACATCACACGATGGAACGTTCACCATGGGCTGTGGCTCCTGCAAAGGCATATGTAAATTAATCCATTGCGATTCGCCCTCTGTGAGCATCGGGCATCGGGCTTTCTTCATAAGACAGTCCTGACATCCCAGGAATCAGTCTGGTGAACCTTCTCTGCACTCCCTCTATGGCAATAATGTCCTTCCTCAGATTTGGAGCCCAAAACTGTACGCAATACTCCAGGTGTGGTCTCACCAAGACCCTGTACAACTGCAGTAGAACCTCCCTGCTCCTACACTCAAATCCTTTTGCAATGAAAGCTAACATACCATTCGCTTTCTTTACTGCCTGCTGCACCTGCATGCCTACGTTCAATGACTGGTGTACCATGACACCCAGGTCTCGCTGCATCTCCCCCTTTCCCAATCGGCCACCATTTAGATAATAGTCTGCTTTCCTGTTTTTGTCACCAAAATGGATAACATCACATTTATCCACATTATACTGCATCTGCCAAACATTTGCCCACTCACCCAGCCTATCCAAGTCACCTTGCAGTCTCCTAGCATCCTCCTCACAGCTCCCCCCCTCTCCATACCCCCTGATCCCCTTAGCCACAAGGGCCACATCTAACTCCCTCTTAAATATAGCCAATGAACTGGCCTCAACTACCTTCTGTGGCAGAGAGTTCCAGAGACTCACCACTATCTGTGTGAAAAATGTTTTCCTCATCTCAGTACTAAAGGATTTCCCCTTTATCCTTAAACTGTGTCCCGCGTGTCCTGGACTTCCCCAACATCTGGAACAATCTTCCTGCATCCGACAAATGCAATTCAGGGCTTTTCACTTCACAAGCAAAACCAGAATGACAGTTAGTGAAGAATTTGAATAATCACTGAGCGTTCTCTATGGCAACAATGTATTTGAGCATTGGGCATTGTGACATCACACGATGGAATGTTCACCGGGGCTGTGGCTCCTGCAAAGGCATATGTAAATGAATCCAATCCGATTGGCCATCTGTGAGCATCGGGCATTGTGACATCACACGATGGAACGTTCACAGGGAGCTGCTTGTGTGGATGTGAAACCAGTTTCTTTTTGAAATATTGAGGTGGTGGGGGGGGGGGGGGGGTGTAGGATTTGATTAAAAAAGCGTACTTAAACACGACGAAATGTAACGAGGAGCGGATACTTAGAAAGAAAAGCGAAATCTCTACAGAAATGGAAAAGACGTCGGCGATTCTGCGTCCGGTTTCGGAGTTGCGGAGCGTCAAAGGAAGAAACGCGGCGGACGCCGTACGGCGGCAGGCGGACTGATTTGAGTTTATATATATATAAAGATAGATAGATAGATAGATAAGATAGAAGATAGATAGATAGATAGATAGATAGATAGATAGATAGATAGATAGATAGATAGATAGATAGATAGATAGATAGATAGATAGATAGATAGATAGATAGATAAGAAGATATGCTAAGATGTTATATGCATTTTATGATGTTTTTAAAATGCAATGTATTTTTACGTAATTTTGTTCCTTGTCTGCACCTTGAGTCCGGAAGAAAGTTTATTATTATTATTATTATTATTATTATTATTATTATTATTATTATTATTATTATTATTATTATTATTATTATTATTAATCAAGAATCAATCCATCTCTGGCTTAAATCATATCCATTGACTTGACCTCCACAGAGTTTTGAGGCAAAGAATTCCACAGCTTCACCACCCAATGTTCCCAATCTCTAACACTTCATTGACATGCAAGCCTTGTTTCCGCAGGGGAGTTCTACTTCTGCTGCCGCTCTTGTAGACCCATCTACACATTGGTTGACAAAATGCTCCTGAAAACACCTAACAAATTCTACCCAGTCCAGGCCCTCAGCTCTATGGCATTCCCAGTCGATATTCGGTCTGAATGTTAGTAGGACCCCCTCGGTCATGACAGACCATGGGTGATGCATCCTAGTTTGCAGGAGATGTGTGAATGGATGTAAGCCTGGGCGATGTCATATGGAGCCCATCCAGCACGTCCCCCCTCTCCTCTCCACCTCGCTGCTCGATCCATAGGAACAGCAGGGCCGTTACAGTTTGGCAGCAGCGCCGTCGCTGAAGCTGCCAGAGCGAGGTTGTGGTCAACGACAAGCTTTAGGGGCTCCCATTCAGCATTTTCTTGAGGTTTACTCCAGGAGCCTTTTCAATGACTGGATGTGGCCACAAGGCAGTGGAGGTTTTAAATCAGAGGTTTCCCTCTCCTAGATGGACTGCCTACCCAGGCTGATGAGCCCCATCTGCCCCAGACTCGTGGGGGCGGGAGCGTCCATCTTTCCGTGCAGGTCTATAGTCTATAGGTCGTGTCCCAAATGCAGCTGAATGAAGTATTTGGAATACGCCAACTGAATCCGCGCCGACCATCCACCCCGGCACATTAACATTATCCTGCACACGCTTCGGACAAATTTACATTTATAGTAATTGGCCAAGCCAATTAACAAACAAACCGTACGTCTTTGGACTGTGGGGAAAGCAGCAAATCTACCCGCTGCGCCACCTTGCCAACGTGTCTATGTGTGTGAGGTTGAGGCGTGGTGTGGTCCTTCATCGGCAGTGGCCAAACTACCTTCATGGAATCGCAACGAATAAAATGTCTTTGCCGCCAGATCTCACCAAAGTTAAGATAATGACCAGTGCTGGTGAAAAAAAGCAGTTCTGTGCAGTCAACTGTGTTAAAACACACAATTATATTTCAGATTTATTTCTTTACACAGAGTTTAGCCAATAGAACGAAGGGGGATGTGATCAGGGTCACCATCTCAGCTCTGAACTTGGTCTGCGCCACCGCGTAAATCACCGTGTTGGTGCAGGAGCTCAAAGACTGCAGCATGACCCCGATAATCGCAATGATGCTGAAGATGTTGTTGATATCTTTCTGGAAGAACACAGCAGCAGTGATACCGATGCAGATTTTATGCACCACATTCATGGCCCACAACAGGATGAAGCTGCCCGAGATGGCGAGCAGTAAAACGATGGATTTCCTTCGGTTCTCTATCTCGGGGTCACTGTGACTCTCGCCCTTCCCGCTGCCCCGGAGTTCCCTCCTGATTCTGCTGGCCCGGGTGATGTGTCTGATGGTCAGAGCATTGAGCAGCGCGATCAGCACAAACGGAACCAACGGGGTCAATGCTACCCGCAGCCAGTAATAAGCCACCCAGAGAGGCGATGTGTAGAAGGTGGATTTTATAACACAGAACATTGGTATATTGTCAATTACTTTTGCCGGTTCAAATATGAAGTAAAAACCAACGTTCAGTGCAAGGCTGATCACACACACTGATGTTATAATCACAGTCGCGGTTTTCTCGGTGCAATATTTCACTTTAAAATTCTGGAAACAAATAGCGATAAACCTATCGAAGGTGAACAGGACAGTTAGCCAGACAGAACAGTCAAATGTCACCACACCCAGGTAGAAGATGATGCTGCAGACTGGAGTAATGTCCAGGAATGTCCCTGGGAAGTACATGGGCTTAATCCGATCGACAGCGATGTTCACGACCAGGACCATGAGGTCGGCGAGTGCCATGGACAACAGGTAGCGGCTGATGCATTTGGAGAGTCCGCACCTTCGCCGGATCACAATCACCACTGTCAGTATGTTCGCTGCAAGGAAGAAATGGGGAAAGTGAGGAACGTGGTCCCGGAACTAGTGGCTGGGACCGGTGGAGAAGAAAGCGTCTGACATTTATGGAAGTCTATCATGGGATCAGCATTCTCCCAGTTTAAATCTCATTAAAACGACAAGAATTTTTAAGTGCAATTGATTAATAAAAAACGATTAAAGCCCTTGTGGATACTGAACTACTGAACTATCGTAAAACCTCCTCATTGTCACCAACATGATTCCGGGTGGGGAAATGTCTCCGTCTTCCAATGCCCCTGCTGTTCTTGACCATAATGCAAACGTTAAATGTAAGAAGATATATAGCCACACACACGCGCACACACGTCCATATCCACACACACACACACACACATGTGTTGTGTTGGGGTGTGTGTGTGGGGGGGTGGGAGGGAGGGGGAAACTTTTAAATCTCTCCCTGCACTGGAGACCCGACCTTTTCTCGTCGGGTCTCAGTTGTCGTTGGGGCTGCAACGAGGAGTGGCCTCCAACAGAAGAAGCCGGGGACTCTGGTGCCGACTCACCTCACCGTCGCGGAGCTGGCCGAGACCGGAGCGGGTGGAGGAGTGGAGGAGCCGCTGCCGCTGCTGCTGCTGCTGCTGCCGCTGCTGCTGCTGATGCGGAGGCTGCTACTGCGGGTCTGCGGACGGCGGCACCGGGAGCCCGCGGGTCCCTGGAGGGAGACCGCTTTTCAGGGCTCTCGCAACGGCGACTTCTCCCGCCCGAGTTGTGGGGTCGAAGAGCTCCTGGAGCGGGGCCTGACATCACCGCCCCGCGCGGCTTGGAATGGCCGCGGGACTCTGCGAGCGCACGCCGGGGGCTCTAACACCAAGACCCGGTGTGCGACCTCGCACCACCCGGCGTGGCGTCAATGGCCGCGGGACAATCGCCATCGCCAGCCGGGGGCTTTGTCTTTGACTCTGACATCGGGGAGGGTGGTGGGGGGGGGTGGGGGGGGGGGGGGGGGTGGGAGAGTGCAATGGAGAGATAAGTTTTTTTGGCCTTCCATCACAGCGATGTGATGGATGTTTATGTAAATTATGTTGTGTCTGGGGTCTATTTGTGTGTAATGTATGGCTGCAGAAACGGCATTTCATTTGGACCTCCAGGGGTCCAAATGACAATTAAATAGACTATTGACTATTGACACACACACACACACACACGAAAGGAGTAGTGAGGAGCAGGGGTTTTTTGATACAGAGGGTGGTGGGTGCCTGGAATGCGCTGCCAGGTGTGGCGGTGGGAACAAATAGGATAGAGTTGTTTAAGAGACTGTGAAAGAGGCACATGGGACTGGAGGCATATGGATCGCATGCAGGCAGAGGGGATTGGCTTAACATGGCGCCGTGTTTGGCATGGACATTGAGGGCCGAAGGGCCTGTAACTGCTCTGTACTTTATGTGTTGGAAGGAAATGTTGGGAAGAAGTGCAGATGCTGGTTTAAATTGATGGCGGACACAAAATGCCAGAGTAACTCAGCGGCCCAAGCAGCATCTCCGGAGAGAAGGAATTGGTGACGTTTCGGGTCGACACCGGTTTGTAGACTGGAATATGCTGCAATACACTGAACTTTATTTCTGTAAAAATACATATCCATATACTATTTTTTCCCTTTCATTATAATGTTTACATACTATATGTCAATGTGTGTATAATGTATATATACTGTTTTTTTCGTTTATTATGATGTTTGCAGAGTACTATGTTTACACATTATGTTGTTGTGAAATAAAATCAATATCCTTCCTTATTTAATTTTGATTGGAATTGAACAAGGTAGCGAAAGGGTGTTTGGATGTGACAACTGGCATCTCACGCCTGACCACGTGCAGAAGACGTTCGCGGGTATTGGCAACATACGATTCGAATATTATGTCTTGTGTGGGAATGTGTTGAAGAGTGGAGTGGGTGAAGCAGTCATGGACTTCATTGCAACAATAACCGACAACATCGTCCCCACGTTCCCGTTCCCGTTCGTGTTGCCTTGAATACTCTCACGGCTGCCTACAACTCGGGCCTGGCATCAGGAAACATGGACGTCTACAAGGTAGCGTCCTACCGACTGCGAAGGGCGGTGAAGGACAACAACCTGGCCCTTAACTCCAAGAAGGCCAAGGAGCTCATTGTAGACTTCAGGAAGTCCAGAGGCGGCACGCACACCCCCATCCACATTAACGGGACGGAGGTGGAACGTGTTTCTAGCTTCAGTTTCCTGGGAGTCAACATCTCCGATGACCTCTCTTGGACCCACAATACCTCAACTCTGGTCAAGAAGGCTCACCAGCGTCTCTTCTTCCTGAGGAGACTGAAGAAGGTCCATCTGTCTCCTCAGATGCTGGTGAACTTCTACCGCTGCACCATCGAGAGCATCCTTACCAACTGCATCACAGTATGGTATGGCAACTGCTGTCTCCGACTGGAAGGCATTGCAGAGGGTGGTGAAAATTGCCCAACGCATCACCGGTTCCTCGCTCCCCTCCATTGAGTCTGTCCAAAGCAAGCGCTGTCTGTGGAGGGCGCTCAGCATCGCCAAGGACCGCTCTCACCCCAACCATGGACTGTTTACCCTCCTACCATCCGGGAGGCGCTACAGGTCTCTCCGTTGCCAAACCAGCAGGTCGAGGAACAGCTTCTTTCCGGCGGCTGTCACTCTACTCAACAACGTACCTCGGTGACTGCCAATCACCACCCCCCCCCCCCCCCCCCACACTTATTATTATTTATTCAAATCGTTTGCTATGTCGCTCTTCAAGGGAAATGCTAACTGCATTTCGTTGTCTCTTTATGTACACTGACAATGACAATTAAAATTGAATCTGAATCTGAAGGACGCAAAAAGGTACAGGGACAAGATGGAGTCATAGATGGAGCAGCAGGACACCAGACGCCTGTTGCAGGGGCTATGGACTGTAACCAACTACCGGAGCAGCCCCCCCCCCCCCCCAATAGGAAGTGCCGGCACCTCCCTAGCTGATGACCTGAACTCCTTTCACGCTCGTTTCGAGATGGGCAACATGACCACAGGTCTGCCGACTAGGAACAAAACTGCCAGTGGACATTATACCAACCATATCAACCTTGTGGATGGTAGACAGAGTTAATGGTGAGATAAACGCTACTTTGGCTAAAGTATGCCAGCACAGTAGATTGTTGTGGCCAGGCACCATGCCCATGGTGATGTATGTCCAGAGAAATTACTAACATTTCTCTGGTGAGGCCAATTCTGGAGTATGGTGTACAATTTTGGTCGCCTAATTATAGGAAGGATGTCAACAAAATAGAGAGAGTACAGAGGAGATTTACTAGAATGTTGCCTGGGTTTCAGCAACTAAGTTACAGAGAAAGGTTTGAACAAGTTAGGGCTTTATTCTTTGGAGCGCAGAAGGTTAAGGGGGGGGACTTGATAGAGGTTTTTTTAAATGATGAGAGGGATAGACAGAGTTGACGTGGAAAAGCTTTTCCCACTGATAGTAGGGAAGATTCAAACAAGGGGACATGACATGAGAATTAAGGGACTGAAGTTTAGGGGTAACATGAGGGGGAACTTCTTTACTCAGAGAGTGGTAGCTGTGTGGAATGAGCTTCCAGTGAAGGTGGTGGAGGCAGGTTCGTTTTTATCATTTAAAAATAAATTGGATAGTTATATGGATGGGAAGGGAGTGGAGGGTTATGGTCTGAGCGCAGGTATATGGGACTAGGGGGAGATTATGTGTTCGGCACGGACTAGAAGGGTCGAGATGGCCTGTTTCCGTGCTGTAATTGTTATATGGTTATATGGTTATATGGTTAACATAGAAACACGGACCGAACACCTCACGAGATATTGATGGGGTGTTGAAATCCGTGATAACAGGAACCCGACCAGCGATTACTCCCGAGAATGTAGTTCGAATATGGAATTGTAAAAAATCCTTAACATATGCTCAACCTATGTGTAAACCAGCTGGTAAAAATCTATGAGAACGTTAAACAGGCAGCAGATCCTCCGGCAGAAGGAAATAAGCACCCGTTTAAACCAGGGGATCAGGTTTATGTCGCCCTTTCACCCTTAAAAAAAGTCCGTTTGGAGATCTAATCTTTTTCATGTGGTGGGGTGGGGGTGGGGACTATTTTTCTCAGTCCTTACCTGGTCGGAGATGCGGCTTTTCTCCGGGCCGTATCTTCGCCCTTTCCTCGCGGCCTACCACCGGGACTAGAGCGGCGTTTCTGCCGGGACTGGCCAGAACTTGGGCTTCGGCGGCGGCGCTATCGGGGAGCCTTGCCCGGGTCGCCGTTGCGGTGGGGCTCCGGTGTGCTGTGACCGCGACTCCCAAACATCGCGGAGCTGTCGTTTCGGAGCTTTTCAGCCGCGGGGGCGGCGCTGAACTCTGACACCACGGACCCAGTTTGGGATCCTCTCGCGAGGTCGAAAGTGTCGGCGCAGCTCGGCGCAGCGCGGCCTGTCGGACTTAGGGAGAGCCCCCGCGGTCTCTGGCAGCAAGCGGCCGTTCTAGACGCTCCCAGCCGCTGCCGGAATGTGTCTCCCGGCCGAAACCCATCATCCGGCGGGCCACGGGCCTGTGACCCTCGGAATCCGCCCCCGTTGCACGGGCCTGCGGACCTTCCTCTATTGGCATCTCCTACGTCTCT
>NW_026576638.1:0-60000 GCF_028641065.1 Leucoraja erinaceus
CGCACATTGGGGGAACAGAACACCGGCTCTGAACCTTGGGGTCTAGTGATTATTATAAAACTCTAGATCGTCGGGATGTTTACTTGGTGTGTTTGTTAACTTGAGATCCTTTCTTGATGCACATCTCCAGCGACGCAAGTGGCCCGAGGGATAAGTGGTGAATGTTTTGCGTAGCGCTGTCTTCCGGTAGATTATAGCCCATCATGATCTCGAAAAAATTGCCACTCACTGTAAATTTGATTGAGTTAATCTCTTCAAATTTCTTCTGCTCATCCAGAGATCTTTTTAATAATCTAATGAGCGAAGTGACGCAGAGGACGTCAAATGCTCCGTTAAGAACGGCTGAGGAAACCAGGGTAGTCGGTGAGTGATAGGTAAATGAATGGATTACTGAAGGCCGAAAATCCACCAGGAATAGGAAACTCAATGGACATAGCAGCACATTTGGAAAGTGGTGAAATCATTGGACAAAGTCAGCATGGATTCCTGAAAGGTAAATCATGTCTGACGAATCTTATAGAATTTTTCGAGGATGTAACTAGTAGAGTGGATAAGGGAGAACCAGTGGATGTGTTATATCTGGACTTTCAGAAGGCTTTCGACAAGGTCCCACATACGAGATTATTATGCAAACTTAAAGCACACGGTATTAGAGGTTCAGTATTGATGTGGATAGGGAACTGGCTGGCAGACAGGAAGCAAAGAGTAGGAGTAAACGGGTCCTTTTCACAATGGCAGGCAGTGACTAGTGGGGTACCACAAGGCTCAGTGCTGGGACCCCAGTTATTTACAATATATATTAATGATTTGGACGAGGGAATTGAATGCAACATCTCCAAGTTTGCGGATGACACAAAGCTGGGGGGGCAGTGTTAGTTGTGAGGAGGATGCTAGGAGGCTGCAAAGTGACTTGGATAGGTTGGGTGAGTGGGCAAATGCATTGCAAATGCAGTATAATGTGGATAAATGTGAGGTTATCCACTTTGGTGGCAAGAACAGGAAAGTAGACTATTATCTGAATGGTGTCCGATTAGGAAAAGGGAAGATGCAACAAGACCTGGTGTGTCATGGTACACCAGTCATTGAAAGTAGGCATGCAGGTGCAGCAGGCAGTGAAGAAAGCGAATGGTATGTTAGCATTCATAGCAAAAGGATTTGAGTATAGGAGCAGAGAAGTTCTACTGCAGTTGTACAGGGCCTTGCTGAGACCACGCCTGGAGTATTGCGTACAGTTTTGGTCTCCAAATCTGAGGAAGGACATTCTTGCCATAGAGGGAGTACAGAGAAGGTTCACCAGACTGATTCCTGGGATGGCAGGACTTTCATATGAAGAAAGACAGGATAGACTCGGCTTGTACTCTCTAGAATTTAGAAGATTGAGGGGGGGATCTTATAGAAACTTACAAAATTCTTAAGGGGTTGGACAGGCTAGATGCAGGAAGATTGTTCCTGATGTTGGGGAAGTCCAGAACAAGGGGTCGCAGTTTAAGGATAAAGGGAGAAATCTTTTAGGACCGAGATGAGGAAAACATTTTTCACACAGAGAGTGGTGAATCTCTGGAATTCTCTGCCACAGAAAGTAGTTGAGGTCAGTTCATTGGCTATATTTAAGAGGGAGTTAGATGTGGCCCATGTGGCTAAAGGGATCAGGGGGTATGGAGAGAAGGCAGGTACAGGATACTGAGATGGTTGTTCAGCCATGATCATATTGAAGGGCCGAATGGCCTACTCCTGCGCCTATTTTCTATGTTTCTATGTTTCCGTCAATCATAGGATCATTGAGTGATACAGTGTGGAAACAGTCCCACCAACCAACAATGCCCCAGCTAAACTAGTCCCACATGCCTGCGCTTGGTCCATATCCCTCCAAACCTGTCCTATCCATGTACCTATCTAACTGTTTCTAAAATGTTGTGATAGTCCCAGCCTCAACTATCTCCTCCGGCAGCTCGTTCCATCCACCCACCACCCTCTGTGTGAAAAGGTTACCCCTCAGATTCCTATTCAATCTTTTCCCCTTCACCTTGAACCCATGTCTTCTGGTCCTCGATTCCATTACTCTGGGCAAGAAACTCTGTGCATCTACCCGCTGTTCATGTCATGATTTTATACACCTCTATAAGATCACCCCTAATCCTCCTGCGCTCCAAGGATTAGAGTCCCAGCCTGCTCAACCTCTCCCTGTAGCTCACACCCTCTAGTCCTGGCAATATCCTCGTAAATCTTCTCTGTATGCTTTCAAGCTCGACAATATCTTTCCTATAACATAGTGCACAGAACTGAGCACAATATTCAATGAGTTAATGAGTATAGAAGTTGGGATGTAATGTTAAAATTGTACAAGGCATTGGTGAGGCCAATTCTGGAGTATGGTGTACAATTTTGGTCGCCTAATTATAGGAAGGATGTCAACAAAATAGAGAGAGTACAGAGGAGATTTACTAGAATGTTGCCTGGATTTCAGCAACTAAGTTACAGAGAAAGGTTGAACAAGTTAGGGCTTTATTCTTTGGAGCGCAGAAGGTTAAGGGGAGACTTGATAGAGATTTTTTAAATGATGAGAGGGATAGACAGAGTTGACGTGGAAAAGCTTTTCCCACTGAGAGTAGGGAAGATTCAAACAAGGGGACATGACATGAGAATGAAGGGACTGAAGTTTAGGGGTAACATGAGGGGGAACTTCTTTACTCAGAGAGTGGTAGCGGTGTGGAATGAGCTTCCAGTGAAGGTGGTGGAGGCAGGTTCGTTTTTATCATTTAAAAATAAATTGGATAGTTATATGGATGGGAAGGGAATGGAGGGTTATGGTCTGAGCGCAGGTAGATGGGACTAGGGGAGATTATGTGTTCGGCACGGACTAGAAGGGTCGAGATGGCCTGTTTCCGTGCTGTAATTGTTATATGGTTATATGGTTAATATTCTAAATGCGGTCTCACCAACATACCTTTCACAACTGCAACATGACCTCCCAACTTCTATACTCAATATTTAGTGTTTAAGAGGGAACTGCAGATGCTGGAGAATCGAAGGTTACACAAAAAAGCTGGAGAAACTCAGCGGGTGCAGCAGCATCTATGGAGCGAAGGAAATAGGCAACGTTTCGGGCCGAAACCCTTCTTCAGACTGATCGGGGGGCGGACTGATTGGAGGAACAGCACCTCATATTCCGTTTGGGGAGTCTGCACCCCGGGGGCATGAACATCGAATTCTCCCAATTTTGTTAGTCCTTGCTGTCTCCTCCCCTTCCTCAGCCCCCCTGCTGTCTCCTCCCATCCCCCAGCCTTCTGGCTACTCCTCCTTTTCCCTTTCTTGTCCCCACCCACCCCCGCCCCCGATCAGTCTAAAGAAGGGTTTCGGCCCGAAACGTTGCCTATTTCCTTCGCTCCATAGATGCTGCTGCACCCGCTGAGTTTCTCCAGCTTTTTTGTGTAACCTTCTATACTCAATATTCTGACTGATGAAGGCCAATGTACCAAAAGCTTTTTTAACCACTGTATCTACCTGCGACTCGACCTTCAAAGAACCATGCACCTGTACTCCTAGATCCCTCTGCTACCCAGAGGCCAAAGGCGAATGATATGATTTGAAGAGTTGTCAAGAATGATATGATTTTCATTTGTCACTATCAGAACAATGAAATTCTTAAAATAGACACAAAAATGCTGAAATAACTCAGCGAGACAGGCGGCATCTCTGGAGAGAAGGAATGGCTGACGTTGAGAAGGAATGGGTGACGTTTTGGTTCTAGACCCTTCTTCAGACTGATGTCAAGGGAGAGGGAGATACATAGATAAGTAAGTGTACGGTGTGAATCCAAAACAAAGGGGATGTTGGAGTATGTTTGTAATAGTTGGGTTTATAAAATACTAGACTAAGTGGGACCCGTTGGGTCCCAGTATCACACGGGAGGGCTGGTCCTCCAATGCAATATTCCACCTCTCCACCAATTCAAATATTGGTGGCCAGTGGGGGGGGGGGGGGGGCTTTCTGGAGCGCTGGTATGGGTGTTGTGGGCTGCAGGGGCTGGCTTCCAGAGGGCTAGTATGGACATTGTGGGCCGAATGGATTCTTGTGCTGGCAGCTCACTCACTCACGGCTGGTGGGCTGGCAGCTCACTCACTCACGGCTGGTGGGCTGGCAGCTCACTCACTCACAGCTGGTGGGCTGGCTCATAGCCTCATGGCTATTCCTATAAACGTGCTAGCATTTTTTTCTAAAATCAATATAAAGTGCAAACATGAAGTGATCAAGATTAGACTTTTGATTATATAGAAGGCAAGGCAACTTTAATTAGGAAAGGCAACTTTAATTAGGCATGGCAACTTTAATTAAGCAAGGCAACTTTAATTTGGCAAGGCAACTTTAATTAGGCATGGCAACTTTAATTAAGCAAGGCAACTTTAATTTGGCACGGCAACTTTAATTAGGCACGGCAACTTTAATTAAGCAAGGCAACTTTAATTTGGCACGGCAACTTTAATTAGGCACGGCAACTTTAATTAGGAAAGGCAACTTTAATTAGGCACGGCAACTTTAATTAGGAAAGGCAACTTTAATTAGGCACGGCAACTTTAATTAGGCAAGGCAACTTTAATTTGGCACGGCAACTTTAATTAGGCACGGCAACTTTAATTAGGCAAGGCAACTTTAATTAGGCAAGGCAACTTTAATTAGGCAGCACAGCTTTAGGATTTCCAAACCAAAGGCAACACAGCTTTAGCATTTCCAAACCAAAGGCAACACAGCTTTAGCATTTCCAAACTATATTTTCAAACCATATTAAGGGCACTGACAGGTCAGTAAAACCACTCACAGTATAGTAGACGTGTGTTCAGTGTTATTCACAGCTCAGACTGAGAGACATGACCCTCTCGCTCCCCCCATCTTGCAGAGACTGACTGAGGCACTCACCACTTCCGGGTTTTATAGTCCCTCCAGAAGGGGCGTGGCCTCCAGGAGATAGAATCTCAACATTTTGTAAACACTAATACCTCTTTTATTTTTCATTGACGAGAAAAATCCTCTTGTCCCGAGCAGCGGAGGGGGACTCTGAATAAGATGGCCAAAAATCACAGCCGTAAGTGGCAGCGTTTCTTCTAAAGTTAATATACAGAACAACAGGAAGTGGTCAAGATCAGACAGATAGACAGTTAGATAGTTAGATAGTTAGATAGATAGATAGATAGATAGATAGATAGATAGATAGATAGATAGATAGATAGATAGATAGATAGATAGATAGATAGATAGATAGATAGATAGATAGATAGATAGATAGATAGATGACAGATGGCGCAATGGGCTAAGTGTTCGGCTGGCGACCGGAAGGTAGCCGGTTCGAATCCCGCTTGGAGTGCATACTGTCATTGTGTCCTTGGGGCAAGACACTTCACCCACCCTTGCCTGTGTGTAAATGTAATGTAATTATGTGAAGCACTTTGGGGTCAATGCAAGTTGACTAAAAATGTGCCATATAAATAAGATTATTATTATTATTATTATTAATAAATAGATAGATAGATAGATAGACAGACAGACAGACAGACAGACAGACAGACAGACAGACAGACAGACAGACAGATAGACAGATAGACAGATAGACAGATAGACAGATAGATAGATAGATAAATAGATAGATAGATAGATAGATAGATAGATAGATGTCAATCGATAAGACATATTGGTATCGACTGACATCTATTACAAACCCACTGGCTCCCACAGCTATCTAGACTACACTTCTTCCCACCCTGCTTGTATTGTATTGTATTGTATTGTAAATCTTTATTGTCATTTCCTGAGTACTCACACCCAGAGGAAACAAAAAATCATTGCTCAACCAGTGTCCATTCAGTGTGCATTAAAAATAAATAGAAATAAAAATACATATATCAAGAACAAATTTAACACTCTACTAAACATTCAACAGGCGTTCCGATCGGCAGCGGCACAACAGTGGCTCTGCTGCAGTGTGTCCAGGTTGGTGGTTGGTGCGCAATACTTTGGCAGGGGGCAAAGTCCGTTTATCAGTCTTATAGCCTGTGGGAAGAAGCTGAGGAGCATCCTGCTGGTTTTGCAGCTAATGCTCCTGTACCTCTTCCCAGATGGCAGGATGGAGAATATGTGATGCGATGGGTGGTAGGGGTCTTTGATGATGGAGATGGCTCTGCTGATACATACAGCTTCCTGTAAAGACTCTATTCTCTACTCCTAATTCCGCCATCTATGCCACATCGGCGCCGAAGATGAGGTGTTCCATACTAGCAGCGGCTGCACTTCCTGAGGGTCCTCAGGAAGCACAACCTGGACTCTAACCTGCTGCTGACCTTCTACCGCTCGTCCATCCAGAGAGCCTGCTGACATACTGCATTACAGCATGGTATGGCAGCTGCACCATGGCAGACAGGGAGAGGCTTCAGAGGGTAACCAGGACAGCGCAGAGGATCATTGGCTGCCCTCTCCCCTCCCTGATGGACATCTACACCTCCCGCTGCCTTAGCAGGGCAAAGAAGATCATCAAAGACAGCTCCCATCCTGCGTTTGGACTGTTCGACCTGCTGCCCTCTGGAAGGCGCTATAGGTGCATCAAATCCAGGACAAAACAGACTCAGGAATAGTTGCTTTCCGAGAATTATATCTACTATAAATTCAAATTCACACATGCACTGACTACACCGCCCAATACGGTCTTCCATCTGTATATATGTATATATGTATGTAGCGCCGCAGAATTGTGCACCTATTCCCCCCCCCATCTCCCTTCTGTTTTTTGTTTTTTCTGTTTCTTGTTTTTGTGCTAAATTGTATGTATGCACTGAATGCGAGCAGCTTTCAGTTTCACTGTACATGTATAATGACAATAAATGGCATATCTCTATCTCTAGAACATCCGAGATGTCCTCATTCTTTATAGAACGGGTGTTCCCCTCTCCCATCATAGATGAGCCCCTCACTCGTGTCTCCTCGATAAACTGCAGCTCACCCCTTGCTCCCCCTCCCCCTAGTCGCAACAGAGACAGAGTCCCCCTAGTCCTTACCTTCCACCCCATCAGCCGTCGCATACAACACATAATTCTCTGACATTTTCGCCACCTCCAACTTTCAACATCTCCACCTCCACCACCAATTGAATTGAATTGAATTTCCTTTATTGTCATTCAGACCTTACGGTCTGAACGAAATTTCGTGCCTGCAGTCATACATACAATGATACAATAATAACAACAATAAACACAAATTAACTTCCACCACAGTGAGTCCTCCAAACACCTCCTCACTGTGGTGGAGGCAAAAATCTTAGGGTTGCAGTCTCTCCCTCTGCTCTGCGCTGAGGCGATTCCCCACCGGGCGATGGTACAAACAGTCACCGAACCCCGCGAACAGGCCGGTTCAAACACTGCGGCCCGGGGTGGTCGAAGCCGCCGCACCTCCAGTCCAGCACACGCAGCCGCCGGCCCGCGGCTGAACCCAGGACTCTGGACACCGCCGCCAGAACGTCGTCCCAGCCACCGGAGCACCGTCCCAGCCCCCGGACCGGATCGCCCTCACGTGAGTACCGTTCCACCCTCGGGCTGGGCCACTCCAGCGGGAGTGCCGTTCCTCCCTCGGGCTGGGCCACTCCGACGGGGTGGAGTTGCACCACTAGCCACATCTTCCCATCCCCACCCCTTTCTGCTTCCCGCAGAGACCGTTCCCTCCGCAACTCGTCCCTTCCCACCCAAACCACCATCTCCCCAGCAATGTCCCCCCTAAGCTGTGCGAGTGTGCGCGCGCACACACATTTTGCAACCAGCGCAGTCCCCAGGTACTTTCCCCAGCAACCGCAGTAGATTCAATTCAATTCAATTCATATAACCATATAACAATTACAGCACGGAAACAGGCCATCTCGGCCCTACAAGTCCATGCCGAACAAATTTTTTTTTCCCCTTAGTCCCACCTGCCTGCACTCGTACCATAACCCTCCATTCCCTTCTCATCCATATGCCTATCCAATTTATTTTTAAATGATACCAATGAACCTGCCTCCACCACTTCCACTGGGAGCTCATTCCACACCGCCACCACTCTCTGCGTAAAGAAGTTCCCCCTCATATTACCCCTAAACTTCTGTCCCTTAATTCTGAAGTCATGTCCTCTTGTTTGAATCTTCCCTATTCTCAAAGGGAAAAAAGCTTGTCCACATCAACTCTGTCTATCCCTCTCATCATTTTAAAGACCTCTATCAGGTCCCCCCTTAACCTTCTGCGCTCCAGAGAATAAAGACCTAACTTATTCAACCTATCTCTGTAACTTAGTTGTTGAAACCCAGGCAACATTCTAGTAAATCTCCTCTGTACTCTCTCTATTTTGTTGACATCCTTCCTATAATTGGGCGACCAAAATTGTACCCCATACTCCAGATTTGGTCTCACCAATGCCTTGTACAATTTTAACATTACATCCCAGCTTCTATACTCAATGCTCTGATTTATAAAGGCCAGCATACCAAAAGCTTTCTTTACCACCCTATCTATATGAGATTCCACCTTCAAGGAACTATGCACGGTTATACCCAGATCCCTCTGTTCAACTGTAATTCAATTCAACTTTAATGTCATGGCACAAATACAAGTATGAGTACAACGAAATGCAGTTTTGCGTCAGTCCGTAGTGGTTGTGCATAAAGAAATTAAAAAAAAATAGAAAGAGAGAAGATACAGAATAATCAAAAAATACAGAATAATTAAACAATGGGGACGGAGGGACCGGAGAAATCTATCGGCGGGACTCCGAGTTCAACAATGTGATTGTATTGTTGTAGAAGCTGTTCTTCATCCTACTTGTACGTGACCTGAGGCTCCTGTATCGCCTCCCTGATGGGAGGAGGGCAAACAGTCCATGGTTGGGGTGTGAGGGGTCTTTGATGATCTTCCTAGCCCGTCTCGGACACCGTTTTCGGTGGAGGGCATCCATGGAAGGGAGCGGGGCACCGATGATGTGCTGCGCGGATTTCACCACCCGTTGTAGTGCCTTCCTGTCCGCAGCAGTGCAGCTGCTGTACCATACCGTGAAGCAGGTGGTCAGGATGCTCCCGATGGTGCAGCGGGATATGTTGGTCAGGATCCGGGGGGACAGGTGGGCTTTCTTGAGCCTCCTCAGGAAGTAAAGGCGCTGCTGTGCCGGTTTGATCAGCTTGGAGGTGTTGAGGGACCAGGACAAATCCTCCGAGATATGTACTCCGAGGAACACATGTCCCTATTCATCCCCCCTCGACTCTGTCCAGGGACCTCGTCAGTCCATTCACTTGCACCTCCTCCAACCTCATCTACTGTATCCGCTTTTCCAGGTGTGGAGTCTTATACATCGGCGAGACCAAACGCAGACAGGGCGATCGTTTCACTGAACACCTCCGCACAGTCCGCCTGGATCTACCTGATCTCCCGGTTGCCAAACACTTTAACTCCCCCTCCCATTCCCACACTGACCTTTCTGTCCTGGAAGAACAGCATCTCATATATCGCTTGGGCTGCTTACACCCCAGCGGTATGAACATTGACTTCTCTAACTTCAAGTAACCCTTGCTTTCCCTCTCTCTCCATCCCTCCTCCACCGACCCAGTTCTCTCTCCAGTCACTTCCATATCTATGTATTTCCCTTCCCCCACTGACGTCAGTCTGGAGAAGGGTCTTGACCTGAAATGACACTCATTTCTTACTCCAGCTTTTTGTGTCTAACATATATATATATATACATACACACATATATGGTAAATGATAGGGAATTGAAGAATGTAGTTGAACAGAGGGATCTGGGAATAACTGTGCACAGTTCCCTGAAAGTGGAATCTCATGTAGATAGGGTGGTAAAGAAAGCTTTTGGTGTGCTGGCCTTTATAAATCAGAGCATTGAGTATAGAAGTTGGGATGTAATGTTAAAATTGTACAAGGCATTGGTGAGGCCAATTCTGGAGTATGGTGTACAATTTTGGTCGCCTAATTATAGGAAGGATGTCAACAAAATAGAGAGAGTACAGAGGAGATTTACTAGAATGTTGCCTGGGTTTCAGCAAACTAAGTTACAGAGAAAGGTTGAACAAGTTAGGGCTTGTTCCAGGTTCAGGAACAGCTTCTCAGCAACAAGCTTCATGGTATTACACACTACGAACGATAGCCCGGCACAGTGCAGAGGTAGAGTTGCTGCCTTACAGCGCCAGGGACCCGGGTTCCATCCCGGCTACGGGTGCTGTCTGTACGGAGTTTGTATGTTCTCCCTGTGACCTGCGTGGGTTCTCTCTGAGATCTTCGGTTTCCTCCCGCACGTTAAAGACGTACAGGTATTTAGTTAAATTGGCCTGGTGAATGTAAAAATTGTCCCTAGTGTGTGTAGGATAGTATTAATGTGCGGGATCGCTGGTCGGCGCAGACTCAGTGGGCCTGGGCCTGTTTCCACGCTGTATCTCAAAATGCTGCAATAAGTCAGCGAGACAGGCAGCGTCTCCGGAGACAAGGAATGGGCAACGTTTCGGGTTGAGTCCCCTCTTCAGACGGAGTCAGAGCAGAGGGTGACACAGAAATAAGGAAGTGTGAGGTGTGAAAAGGAGACAAAGAGCATGGTGATCAACATAGAAACATAGAAACATAGAAATTAGGTGCAGGAATAGGCCATTCGGCCCTTCGAGCCTGCACCATTCGCCATTCAATATGATCATGGCTGATCATCCAACTCAGTATCCCGTACCTGCCTTCTCTCCATACCCTCTGATCCCCTTAGCCACAAGGGACTGAAGTTTAGGGGTAACATGAGGGGGAACTTCTTTACTCAGAGAGTGGTAGCCGTGTGGAATGAGCTTCCAGTGAAGGTGGTGGAGGCAGGTTCGTTTTTATCATTTAAAAATAAATTGGATAGTTATATGGACAGGAAGGGAATGGAGGGTTATGGTCTGAGCGCAGGTAGATGGGACTAGGGGAGATTATGTGTTCGGCACGGACTAGAAGGGCCGAGATGGCCTGTTTCCGTGCTGTAATTGTTATATGGTTATATGGTTATATGTGTTCCTCGGGGTTTAGTGCAGTGCCTGCAACTGTTTGTCATCAATATCAATGATTTGGATGAGAACATACATGGCAAGATTAGCAAGTTTGCAGATGATACAAAAGTTAGTGGTTTTGCAGATAGTGAAGATGGTTGTGAACGATTGCAGCAGGATCTGGATCGATTGGCCAGGTGGGCAGAGGAATGGTTGATGGCATTTAATACAGAGAAGTATGCGGTGCTGCATTTTGGGAAGTGTAACAATGCAAGGACCTACACTATGAATAGTAGGACTCTGGGTAGTGTTGTAGAGCAGAGGGATCTAGGAATACAGGTGCATGGTTCCTTGAAGGTCGGGTCGCAGATAGATAAGGTGGTCAAAAAGGCTTTTAGCACATTGGCCTTCATCAGTCAGAGTATTGGGTACAGAAGTTGAGAGGTCACGTTGCAGTTGTATAAGACGTTGGTGAAGCCGTATTCAGAATATTATGTTCAGTTCAAGGCATCATGTCAAGTCAAGTCAAGTTTATTTGTCACATACACATACGAGATGTGCAGTGAAATGAAAGTGGCAATGCTCGCGGACTTTTGTGCAAAAGACAAACAACAAAACAACCAAACAAATTATAAACACAATCATAACACACATATTCTTTTACATAATAAATAATGGAAGGAAAAACGTTCTGTAGAGTTAGTCCCTGGTGAGATGTTATAGGATGGATGTTGTCAAGCTGGAAAGGGTTCAGAGAAGATTTACGAGGATGTTGCCAGGACTAGAGGGTGTGAGCTACAGGGAGAGGTTGAGCAGGCTGGGTCTCTATTCCATGGAGCGCAGGAGGATGAGGGGTGATCTTATAGAGGTGTATAAAATCATGAGAGGAATAGATTGGGTAGATGCGCAGTCTCTTGCCCAGAGTAGGGGAATAGAGGACCAGATTAGCGATACAATAGAACTTTATTTATCCCAGGAAAGCAATTGAGGTGAAGGGGAAAAGATTTAATAGGAATCTGAGCCCTAATTTTTTCACGCAATGGGTGGTGGGTGTATGGAACAAGCTGCCAGAGGGGGTTGTTGAGGCAGGGACTATCCCAATGTTTAAGAAACAGTTAGGCAGGTACATGGATAGAACAGGTTTGGAAGGATATGAACCAAATGCTGGCAGGTGGGACTAGTGTATCCGGGGCATGTTGGCCGGTGTAGGCAAGTTGGGCTGAAGGGCCTGTTTCCACACGGTATCACTCTATGACTCTATGAGACATAAACACACACACGATCGCCCAGTCTACGTTTGGTCTCGACAATGTATAAGAGTCCACATCTTTTTTTACTAGAATGTTGCCTGGGTTTCAGCAACTAAGTTACAGAGAAAGGTTGAACAAGTTGGGGCTTTATTCTCTGGAGCGCAGAAGGTTAAGGGGGGACTTGATAGAGGTTTTTAAAATGATGAGAGGGAAAGACAGAGTTGACGTGGAAAAGCTTTTCCCGCTGAGAGTAGGGAAGATTCAAACAAGGGGCATGACTTGAGAATTAAGGGACTGAAGTTTAGGGGTAACATGAGGGGGAACTTCTTTACTCAGAGAGTGGGTAGCTGTGTGGAATGAGCTTCCAGTGAAGGTGGTGGAGGCAGGTTCGTTTTTATCATTTAAAAATAAATTGGATAGTTATATGGATGGGAAGGGAATGGAGGGTTATGGTCTGAGCGCAGGTAGATGGGACTAGGGGAGATTATGTGTTCGGCACGGGACTAGAAGGGTCGAGATGGCCTGTTTCCGTGCTGTAATTGTTATATGGTTATATGGTTATCTTGTACAATGGATACAGTAGATGAGGTTGGAGGAGGTGCAAGTGAACCTCTGCCTCACCTGAAAGGACTGTCGGGGTCCCTGGACAAAGTCGTGTGAGGAGGGATAGGGACAGGTGTTGCATCTCCTGCGGTTGCAGGGAAAGGTACCTGGGGAGGGGGTGGCTTGGGCGGGAAGGGGTGACTTTTTTAACCAAGGATTTGCAGTGTGACAGTGTGTGAGGCAGGAGGCAGTGAAGGGAAGCACTCAGACCCAACATGTAGGGGGGGAAGAAGAAAAAGATAATAAACAGAGAATAAGAGGGGGTGGGTTTCTTAAATGTGTGAGCGTAGAGACAGAGGGGTGTAAAATGAGGGTAGAAGCAACAGGTGGCAAGGTGAAAAGTAAAAGTGGTAGGCAGACAAATCCAGAGCAAAAATCAAAAAGGGCCACTTTTCAACATAATTGTATAAGGGGTAAGAGTGTTGTAAAAACAAGCCTGAATGCTTTGTGTCTCAATGCCAGGAGCATTCGTAATAAGCTGGATGAGTTGAATGTGCAGATAGCTATTAATGACTATGATATAGTTGGGATCACGGAGACATGGCTCCAGGGTGACCAAGGCTGGGAGCTGAACATCCAGGGATATTCAGGAGGGATAGACAGAAAGGAAAAGGAGGTGGGGTAGCGTTGCTGGTTAGAGAGGAGATTAACGCAATAGAAAGGAAGGACATTAGCTTGGAGGATGTGGAATCAATATGGGTAGAGCTGCGAAACACTAAGGGGCAGAAAACGCTAGTGGGAGTTGTGTACAGGCCACCTAACAGTAGTCATTTGGAAAGTGGTGAAATCATTGGACAAAGTCAGCATGGATTTATGAAAGGTAATTCATGTCTGACGAATCTTATAGATTTTTTCAAGGATGTAACTAGTAGAGTAGATAAGGGAGAACCAGTGGATGTGGTATATAGAAACATAGAAATTAGGTGCAGGAGTAGGCCATTCGGCCCTTCGAGCCTGCACCGCCATTCATTATGATCATGGCTGATCATCCAACAGTATCCCGTACCTGCCTTCTCTCCATAACCTCTGATCCCCTTGGCCACAAGGGCCACATCTAACTCCCTCTTAAATATAGCCAATGAACTGGCCTCAACTACCCTCTGTGGCAGAGAGTTCCAGAGATTCACCCCTCTCTGTGTGAAAAAAGTTCTCCTCATCTCAGTCTTAAAGGATTTCCCCCTTATCCTTAAGCTGTGACCCCTTCTCCTGGACTTCCCCAACATCGGGAACAATCTTCCTGCATCTAGCCTGTCCAACCCCTTAAGAATTTTGTAAGTTTCTATAAGATCCCCTCTCAATCTCCTAAATTCTAGAGAGTATAAACCAAGTCTATCCAGTCTTTCTTCATAAGACAGTCCTGACATCCCAGGAATCAGTCTGGTGAACCTTCTCTGCACTCCCTCTATGGCAATAATGTCCTTCCTCAGATTTGGAGACCAAAAACTGTACGCAATACTCCAGGTGTGGTCTCACCAAGACCCTGTACAACTGCAGTAGAACCTCCCTGCTCCTATACTCAAATCCTCTTGACTATGATATTGACTAATGACTATGATATTGTTGGGATACGGCGACATGGCTCCAGTGTGACCAAGGGTGGGAGCTGAACATCCAGGGATATTCAATATTCAGGAGGGATAGACAGAAAGGAAAAGGAGGTGGGGTAGCGTTGCTGGTTAGAGAGGGGATTAACGCAATAGAAAGGAAGGACATTAGCTTGGAGGATGTGGAATCAATATGGGTAGAGTTGCGAAACACTAAGGGGCAGAAAACGCTAGTGGGAGTTGTGTACAGGCCACCTAACAGTAGTCATTTAGAAAGTTGTGAAATCATTGGACAAAGTCACATGGATTTATGAAAGGTAAATCATGTCTGACGAATCTTATAGATTTTTTCAAGGATGTAACTAGTAGAGTAGATAAGGGAGAACCAGTGGATGTGGTATATAGAAACATAGAAATTAGGTGCAGTAGTAGGCCATTCGGCCCTTCGAGCCTGCACCGCCATTCAATATGATCATGGCTGATCATCCAACAGTATCCCGTACCTGCCTTCTCTCCATACCCTCTGATCCCCTTAGCCACAAGGGCCACATCTAACTCCCTCTTAAATATAGCCAATGAACTGGCCTTGACTACCCTCTGTGGCAGAGAGTTCCAGAGATTCACCACTCTCTGTGTGAAAAAAGTTCTTCTCATCTCAGTTTTAAAGGATTTCCCCCTTATCCTTAAGCTGTGACCCCTTGTCCTGGACTTCCCCAACATCGGGAGCAATCTTCCTGCATCTAGCCTGTCCAACCCCTTAAGAATTTTGTAAGTTTCTATAAGATCCCTTCTGTGCACTCCCACTATGGCAATAATGTCCTTCCTCAGATTTGGAGACCAAAATTGTACGCAATACTCCAGGTGTGGTCTCACCAACATATCTGGACTTTCAGAAGGCTTTCGACAAGGTCCCACATAAGAGATCAGTATGCAAACTTAAAGCACACGATATTGGGGGTTCAGCATTGATGTGGATAGAGAACTGACTGGCAGACAGGAAGCAAAGAGTAGGAGTTAACGGGCCCTTTTCAGAATGGCAGGCAGTGACTAGTGGGGTACCGCAAGGCTCAGTGCTGGGACCCCAGCTATTTACAGTATATATTAATGATTTGGTCGAGGGAATTGAATGCAACATCTCCAAGTTTGCGGATGACACGAAGCTAGGGGGCAGTGTTAGCTGTGAGGAGGATGCTAGGATGCTGCAAGATGACTTGGATAGGCTGGGTGAGTGGGCAAATGCATGGCAGATGCAGTATAATGTGGATCAATGTGAGGTTATCCACTTTGGTGGCAACAACAGGAAAGTAGACGATTATCTGAATGGTGGCCGATTAGGAAAAGGGGAAAAGTCATTGAAAGTAGGCATGCGGGTGCAGCAGGCAGTGATGAAAACAAATGGTATGTTATCATTCATAGCAAAAGGATTTGAGTATAGGAGCAGGGCGGTTCTACTGCAATCGTACAGGGTCTTGGTGAGACCACACCTGGAGTATTTGGTCTCAGTTTTGGTCTCCTAATCTGAGGAAGGGCATTCTTGCCATAGAGGGAGTACAGATAAGGTTCACCAGACTGATTCCTGGGATGTCAGGACTTTCATATGAAGAAAGACTGGATAGACTCGGCTTGTACTAGCTAGAATTTAGAAGATTAAGGGGAGATCTTATAGAAACTTATAAAATTCTTAAGGGGTTGGACAGGCTCGATGCAGGAAGATTATTCCCGATGTTGGGGAAGTCCAGTACAAGGGGTCACAGTTTAAGGATAAAGGGGAAATCTTTTAGGACCGAGATGAGAAAAACATTTTTCGCACAGAGAGTGGTGAATCTCTGGAACTCTCTGCCGCAGAGGGTAGTCGAGGCCAGTTCATTGGCTATATTTAAGAGGGAGTTAGATGTGGCCCTTGTGGCTAAGGGGGTCAGAGGGTATGGAGAGAAGGCAGGTACAGGATACTGAGTTGGATGATCAGCCATGATCATATTGAATGGCGAATGATGCAGGCTCGAAGGGCCGAATGGGCCTACTCCTGCACCTATTTTCTATTTTCTATGTTTCTATGAGGAAAATCTTTTTCACCCAGAGAGTTGTGAATCTGTGGGATTCTCTGCCACAGAAGGCAGTGGAGGCTGGTTCACTGGATGTTTTCAAGAGAGAGTTAGATTTAGCTCGTAGGGTTAATGGAAAGAAGGGATATGGGGAGAAAGCAGGAATGGGGCACTGATTGCGGATGATCAGCCATGATCATATTGAACGGCTCAAAGGGCTGAATGGCCAACTCCTGCACCTCTTGTCCATGTTTCTATGTCTTCAAATTATCCACTGCCTTGGCCTCTGTAGATCACTTACACTACTCGGTAGGCGGCGCGACTCTCGTCAGCAGCGGCCTCTGCAGCCCGTCTGCGTTTTTATTATTTTTTGTCTATGTTTCTATGTAGTTTTTGTTATTTTTTGTTGGGGTGTGTGTGTGGGGGGGGGGGGGTGTGTGGGGGAGGGTGGGGGGGAGGGGGTAACTTTTAATCTCTCCCTGCACGGGAGACCCGACCTTTTCTTTGTTGGGTCTCCGTTGCCGTTGGGGCTGCAACGAGGAGCGGCCTCCAACAGGAGAAGACCGGGGGCTCTGGTGCCGATGACTCACCTCACCGTCGCGGAGCTGGCCGAGTCCGAGCGGGGTGGAGCGGGAGCGGTGGTGGAGCGAGCGCTGCTGCTGCTGCGGCCCGACCTCCGGGGATTCGGAGGCTGCAACTGCGGGTCTGGCGGACGGCGGCTCCGGGAGCCCGCGGGTCCCTGGATGGGAGACCGCTTTTCAACGGCGACTTCTCCCGCCCGAGTTGCGGGGTTGAAGAGCTCCTGGAGCGGGGCCTCACAGCACCGCCCCGCGCGGCTGGAATGGCCGCGGGACTTTGCGAGCGCACGCCGGGGGCTCTAACACCAAGACCCGGTGTGCGACCTTGCACCACCCGGCGTGGCTTTAATGGCCGCGGGACAATCGCCATCGCCAGCCGGGGGCTTTGACTTTGACTCTGACATCGGGGGGGGGGGGGGGGAGATAAGTTTGTTTGGTCTTCCATCACAGCGATGTGATGGATGTTTATGTAAATTATGTTGTGTCTTGGGTCTATTTGTTTGTAATGTACGGCTGCAGAAACGGCATTTCGTTTGGACCTCAAGGGGCCCAAATGACAATTAAATTGAATCTTGAATCTTGAATTACTTCCTAACCAATGCAGTGCTTTTAGCCTTCCCCTCCCCCCATCACTGGGACCGTCTGACGTCATCGCGAGCGGGGGCGCGCACGTCGGCGACGGGGTGTCGGAGACGCGCGCGTATGTGAGTGTGAGAGGGGAGGGGCGTAGAAGTACGTAAGCACGTACGTGGCTGATGGGGGGGGGGGGGCTGGAGGGGCGTAGAGGTTACGTAAGCACGTACGTGGCTGTTGATGGGGGGGGGGGAGGGGCGTAGAGGTTACGTAAGCACGTACGTGGCTGATGGGGGGGGGGGGGGGGGGGGTGGAGGGGCGTAGAGGTTACGTAAGCACGTACGTGGCTGTTGGGGGGGGGGGAGGGGGCGTAGAGGTACGTAAGCACGTACGTGGCTGTTGATGGGGGGGGTGGAGGGGCGTAGAGGTACGTAAGCACGTACGTGGCTGTTGGGGGTGGGGGGGGTGGAGGGGCGTAGAGGTTACGTAAGCACGTACGTGGGCTGATGAGAGTGGGGGGGGCTGGAGGGGCGTAGAGGTACGTAAGCACGTACGTGGCTGATGGGGGGGGGGCGTAGAGGCGTACGTTAAGCGTAAGCGCGTACGTATGTGAGGGGGGCTGGGGCGTAGAGGTACGTAAGCACGTACGTGGCTGTTGTTGGGGGGGGGGGTGGAGGGGCGTAGAGGTACGTAAGCACGTACGTGGCTGATGAGAGCACGGGGGGGGGGGGGGGGTGGAGGGGCGTAGAGGTTACGTAAGCACGTACGTGGCTGTTGATGGGGGGGTGGAGGGGCGTAGAGGTTACGTAAGCACGTACGTGAGTGAGATGGCGGGGGGGGGAGGGGCGTAGAGGTTACGTAAGCACGTACGTGGCTGTTGATGGGGGGGTGGTAGAGGTTACGTAAGCACGTACGTGAGTGATGGGGGGGGGGGGGGTGGAGGGGCGTAGAGGTTACGTAAGCACGTACGTATGTGAGGGGGAGGGGCGTAGAGGTTACGTAAGCACGTACGTATGTGAGGGGGAGGGGCGTAGAGGTTACGTAAGCACGTACGTGAGTGATGGGGGGGGGGGTGGGGAGGGGCGTAGAGGTACGTAAGCACGTACGTGAGTGATGGGGAGGGGCGTAGAGGTACGTAAGCACGTAGCGTGCGTGATGGGGGGGGGGGGAGTGGCGTAGAGGTTACGTAAGCACGTACGTGAGTGATGGGAGGGGGTGGAGGGGGCGTAGAGGTTACGTCAGCACGTACGTGGCTGTTGAGGGGGGGGTGGAGGGGCGTAGAGGGACGTAAGCACGTACGTGGCTGTTGATGGGGGGTGGAGGGGCGTAGAGGTTACGTAAGCACGTACGTGGCTGTTGGGGGGGGCTGGAGGGGCGTAGAGGTTACGTAAGCACGTACGTATGTGAGGGGGGGGGGGCGTAGAGGTACGTAAGCACGTACGTGGCTGTTGATGGGGGGGTGGAGGGGCGTAGAGGTACGTAAGCACGTACGTGGCTGTTGATTGGGGGGGGTGGAGGGGCGTAGAGGTACGTAAGCACGTACGTGACGTGAGTGATGGGGGGGGGGTGGAGGGGCGTAGAGGTACGTAAGCACGTACGTGGCTGATGGGAGTGGGGGGGGGCTGGAGGGCGTAGAGGTTACGTAAGCACGTACGTGGCTGTTGGGGGGGGGGTGGAGGGGCGTAGAGGTTACGTAAGCACGTACGTGAGTGATGGGGGGCTGGAGGGGCGTAGAGGATACGTAAGCACGTACGTGGCTGATGGGAGTGGGGGGGGGGAGGGGAGGGTCGTAGAGGTACGTAAGCACGTACGTGGCTGATGGGGGGGGGGGGAGTAGCGTAGAGGTTACGTAAGCACGTACGTGGCTGATGGGGGGGGGAGGCGTAGAGGTTACGTAAGCACGTACGTGAGTGATGGGGGGGTGGAGGGGGGCGTAGAGGTTACGTAAGCACGTACGTGAGTGATGGGAGTGGGGGGGGGGTGGAGGGGCGTAGAGGTACGTAAGCACGTACGTGAGTGATGGGAGTGGGGGGGGGGGGGGGAGGGGCGTAGAGGTACGTAAGCACGTACGTGAGTGATGGGGGGGGGGGTGGAGGGGCGTAGAGGTTACGTCAGCACGTACGTGGCTGTTGATGGGGGGGTGGAGGGGCGTAGAGGTTACGTAAGCACGTACGTGGCTGTTGATGGGGGGGGGTAGAGGTTACGTAAGCACGTACGTGAGTGAGATGGCGGGGGGGGGGGGGGGAGGGGAGAGCCCGTGCGTCATACAGAACGCGTGACGTAATAAGGACCGGGGGGGGGGGGGGGCGGGCACGTCAGGGGGCAGCAGCGGCGCATGCGCGAGTGGAAGGTACCAGAAGGAAGAAGAAGGAGAGGGAAGATGGCGGCGGCGGCAGAGACGACGACAGAGACGGGACGGTTCGGGAGACGGAGGCGCCAGTCGGCCCCGGTGTCGGACGGCGCTGCCAAGCGGGCGCGGTGGCGGCAGCAGCAGGAGGAGGAGGAGGGGGAGGCCGACTACTGCCGCATGGTCTCCCTGCACCACATGTTCCAGCGGGTCGGCTCGCAGCTCAGCCAGGCCGACGTGGACGCCATGTCCTTCCTGCTGGACGAGGCCTACCCGCCCCCGCTGGGCCCCGGCCCCGGCGCCCTGGACACCCCCCACCACCGCCCGCCCCGGCCCACCAGCTGCAGCGGCGTCCGGCTCCTCTACCAACTCGAGCGCCGCGGCCTGTGCGACGAGGCCAGGCTCGGGCCTCTGCTCCAGCTGCTGCGGGTCATCACCCGGCACGACCTGCTGCCCTATGTGGGGCAGAGGAGCGGGCCAGAGCAGGTGAGGGGAGGGGAGGGGGGGGGGGAGGGGAGGGGGGGGGGGGGAGGAGGGGGGGGGGGGAGAGGGGGGGGGGGGGGACAGAGAGAGAGGGGGGAGGGGGGGGGGGGGGAAAGGGCGGGGGGAGGAGGAGGGGGAGGGAGAAAGGGGGGGAGAAGGGAGGGGGGGGGGGGAGGGGGAGGAAGAGGAGGGGGGAGAGGGGGGGAAAGAGGAGGAGGGAGGGAGAAAGGGGGGGGGAGGGGAGAAGGGGAATAAGAGGAGGGGGGGGTGGAGGGGAGGGGGAGAGAAAGAGAGGGGGAGGGGAGGAGAGAGGAGGGGAGAGGAAGAGGAGGGGGAGAAGAGGAGGGGAGAGAGGAAGAGAAGGGGGGGAGGGGGAGAAAACAGGGTGGGGGAAGGGGGAGGGGAGGAAGAGGGAGGGGGGGGGGGGGAGAGGGGGGGAGGGGGGGAGAGGGGAGGAGGGTGAGGAAGGGGGAGGGGGAGGAGGAGGGCGGAGGGGGAGGGGGAGGAGGAGGGGGGGGAGGGGGGAGGGGAGAGGAGAAGGGGGAGAAAAGAGAAGGGGAGGGGGGGAGGGGAGAGAAATAGGAGGGGGGGGGGGAGAAAGAGGAGGCGGGGGGCGGGCAGAGGGGGGGGGGAGGGAGGAGGAGGAGGGGGGTAAGAGGGGAGGGGGGAGAAGGAGGAAGGGGGGAAGGGGGAGGGGAGAGAAAGAGGAGGGGGGGGGGAGAGAAAAGGAGGAGGGAGGGGAGAAGAAAAGAGAGGGGAAGGGGGAGGAGAGGGGAGGGAGGAGGAGGGGAGAGAGAGAGGAGGGGGAGAGAGCAAGGGGAGGGAGGAAGAGGGGAGAAAGAGGGAAAGAGGGGAGGGGAGAAGGAAGGGGTTAGAGAAAGAGAAGGGGGGGAGCAAGGGGTGAGGGAAACGAGGAGGAGGGGAGAAAGAGAAAGGGGAGGGGAGGGGGGGGACAGATGGAGGGGGGGGGGGGGAGAAAGGAGGGGAGGAAAGAGGAGGGGGAGAGGAGGGGGGAGAAAGAGGAGGTGAGAAAGAGGAGGGGGGGAGGGAAAGAGGAGGGGGGGAGAGGGAGAGGGGAGGGGAAAGGGAGGGGGGGAGGGGAAGAGGAGGAGGGGAGGGGAGGAGAGAAGAGGGGAGAGGAGAGAAAGAGGGGGGGAGTAAGAGGAGAGGGGAGAGGGGGAGAAGAGGAGAAAAAGAGGCGGGCGGGAGAGGGGGAGGGGAGAAGAGAAAGAGGAGGGGAGAGGGAGAAAGAGGGGGGGGGGAGTAAGAGGGGGGGGGAGAGGAGAAAGGGGAGGGGAGAGAGAGGAAGAGGGGAGGGAGGAGGGGGGGGAGAGGAGAAATAGGAGGGGGGGAAGAGGAGGGGGAGGGGGGAGGGAGGGGGGGAAAGAAACGGGGGGAGAGGAGGGGGGGGGGTATATTGCATCCCAACATCGACAAGCTTGTGAGGGGGGAGGGAGAGGGAGAGGAGGAGGGGAGGTATATATCACCCCAACGTCGACAAGCTTATGATGGAGGAGGGAGAGGGAGAGGAGGAGGGGAGGAAAAGGGGGGAGAGGGGGGGGGAGAAAGAAGAGGGGGGAGGAGGGGAGAAAGGGAGGGGAGGGGAGGAGGGGGAGAAGGAGAGGAGGAGGGTAAGAGTAGAGGAGGAGGGGGAGAAAGAGAAGGGGAAGGGGAGGACACGGGGGGAGAGGAGGAGGGGAGGAGAGAAAAGAGGAGGGGAGAGAGAAGGGGGGGGAGGGAGAGGAGGAGGAGGGGAGTAAGAGGAGGGGGAGAGAGGAAAAGAGGGGGGGAGAAAGAGGAGGAGGGAGGGGAGAGGGAGAGGAGAAGGGGAGTAAGAGGAGGGGGGAGAGAAAGAGAAGGGGGGAGGGGAAAGAAACGGGGGGGAGAGGAGGAGGGGGGGGGGGGAGAAGGGAGGGAGAGGAGGAGGAGAGGGAGGGGGGAGAAGGGGGAGGGGGGGAAGAGAAAGAGGAGGGGGAGAGGAGGAGGGGGGAGAGGAGGGAGGGGAGGGAGGGGAGAAAAGAGGAGGGGGGAGAGAAGAGGAGGGAGGAAGAGGGAGATAGAGGGAGAGGGAGAGAAGAGGAGAGGGAGAGAAAGGGGAGAGGAGAGGGGAGGAGGAGAGAGAGGAGGAGGGGAGAAAAGAGAAAAAGGGGGGAGAGGAGGAGGGGGGGGGAAAGAGAGGGGGGAGGGGGGAGGAGAGGGGAGAGAAGGAGAAGAGAGGGGGAAAGAAAGAGAGGGGGGAGGGGGGAGAAAGATGAGGGGGGAGGGGAGAAAGGAGAGGGGTAAGAGGGGGAGAGGAGGAGGGAGAAAGAGGAGGAGGGGAGGAGGGAGAAAGAGGAGGGGGAGAGGAGAGGGGAGAAAGAGGAGGGGGAGAGGAGGAGGGGAGAAAGGAGGGGTGAAGGAGGAGAAAGGAAAAAATAGGGGGAGAAGGGGAGAAAGAGGAGGGGAGAGGAGGGAGGAGGGGAGGAAGAGGAGGAGGGGGGAGGAGGAGGAGGGGAGGAGGAGGGTAAAATAAGGGGGAGGGGGAGAAAGAGGAGAGGGAGGAGAGGGGAGAAAGAGGGGAGGAGGGGGGGGGAGAGGGGAGGAGAGAAAGAGGGGGGGGGAAGGAGAGGAGGAAAGGGGGGGGGAAGGGGAGAGGAGAGGGGAGGGAGGAGGGGGAGGAGGGAGAGAAAGAAAGGGAGGAGGGAGGAGGGAGGAGAGGGAGGAGGGAGGGAGGGGAGAAAGAGGAGGGGGGGGGAGAAAGGAGGAGGAGGGGGGAGGAAGGAGGAGGAGGAGAGGGGGAAGGGGAGGAGGGGAGGAGGAGGAGGGGGGGAGGAAGGAGGGAGAGGGGGGGAGGGGGGAGAGGGAGGGGAAAGAGGGGAAGAGGAAAGAGGAGGGAGGAGGGGGGAGAAGAAAGAGGAGAGGAAGAGGGAGGGGTAAGAGGAGAGGGGAGGGGAGGTGGGGAGAGGGAGAAGAGGGAAGGGGGAGAGCAGAAGGAGGAGGGGGGGGGGGAGAGGGAGGGGGGGAGGAGAGAAAGAGGAGGGGGAGAGGGAGGGGGAGGAGAGAGAGGAGAAGAAAAAGGAGGAGGGAGAGAGAGAGGCCAGGGGGAGAAAAGGAGGGGGAGGGGAGAGGGGAGGGGGGGGAGGAGAAAGAGGAGGAAGAGGAGAGGAGGAGAGTAAGAGGAGGGGGAGGGGAGAAAAGGGGGGAGGGGGGGGAGGGAGAGGAAAGAGAAGGGGGGGGGAGAGGAGGGAGGAGGGGAGAAGAAGGGGGGTAAGGGGGAGAGGAGGAGGAGGAAGGGGGGGGGAGAGGAGAGGAGGGAGAAAGGAGGGGGGGGGGAGGGGAAGGGGAGAAAAAGGAAGGGAGAGGGGAGAAAGGGGGAGGGGATAGAGAGGGGAGAAAGAGGAGGAGGGGGGAGAAGAAAGATGGAGGGAGGAGAGGAAGGAGGGGGGAGGGGAGAAAGATGAGGGGGGAGAGGGGAGGGGAGGAAAGAGGAGGAGGAGAAAAGGAAGAGGAGGGGAGAAGGGGGGAGGAGAAAGAAGAGGGAGAGGAGGAGAAGAGAAAAGAGGGGGAGGGGAGAAGAGGAGGGGGGAGGGGAGAAAGAGGAGGGGAGGGGGAAGAGGGAGAAGGGAAAAGAGGAGGGGGGAGGAGGGAGAAAGAGAGAGAGGAGGGGAGAAAGAGGAAGAGGGGGGGAGAAAGAGGGGGGGAGAGAGGAGGAGGAGGAGAAAGAGAGGAGGGGAGGGGGGAGAGAGGGGGAGACGAGATGGGGATGAAAAGGAGAAAGGGCAGGAACTGTCTGTCATGTTACTTGTGGGCGGAGCACCAAGGCAAATTCCTTGTATGTGAATACTTGGACAATAAAATTACTTAATAGGACAGGCCGGGAGGGCAGGACGGGAGAAAAGAAAGCGAAGAGGAGGACATGAGGGGGGAGTGGGGATGGGAGAGGAGGACAGGAAGGGAGAAGGAGTGGAGGAAAAGAGGGGATAGGGAAGATAGGTGAGAGAGAGGAGGAGATGTGAGTTCTTAATTTACTTGGGCTGCGTGCATCTTTCTCCGGGCGGGTAGGAAGGAACTGCAGGTGCTGGTTTAGACCGAAAATAGACACACAATGCTTGAGTAGCTCAGCGGGACAGTCGAGACCCTTCTTCAGACTGAGAGTAGGGCGAGAGGGAAACAGACGCTGAGTTACTCCAGCTTTTTATGTCTATTTTATATCCCCTTCCATGTTTACAGAGGAAGTAGTGGAGGCAGTTACCATAACTGCATTTAAAAGGCATTTGGACAACTATACACATAGAAAATAGGTGCAGGAGCAGGCCATTTGGGCCTTCGTGCCAGCAACACCATTCAATGTGATCATGGCTGATCATCCACAATCAGTACCCGTTCCTGCTTTCTCCCCATATCCCTTCCTTCCGCTAGCCCTCAGAGCTCTATCTAACTCTCTTTTGAATGCATCCAGTGAATCGGCCTGCAACTGCCATCTGAGGCAGAGATTGACAACTCTTTGGATGTATAGGAAATAACTGCAGGTGCTGGTTTAAATTGAAGGTAGACACAAAATGCTGCAGTAACTCAGCAGGACAGGCAGCATCTCTGGAGAGAAGGAATGGGTGACATTTGAGGTCGAAGCCCTGCTTCAGATTGGTTGACAGCTACATGGATAGGAACGGTTCCAGGGATAGGGCGAGACACTGGCAAATGGGTCTAACTCAGGATGACATTATATTGAAGATGGAGAAGCCAAAGTGCTGGAGTAGCTCAGTGGATCAGGCAGCATGATTGGGAATCGATATAGGGTGAGTATACAGCCTTTTTCACAGGATAGTGGAATCAAGAACCAGCAGGTATAGGTTTAAGGAAAGAGTGCCTCGCTGATGCTCTTTTTTCCCCTCCATGTTTGTAGAGGAAGTAGTTGAGGCAGTTGCCATAACAGCATTTAAAATACATTTGCACAGCAACATGAATATGAAAGGTTTGAGGGATAGGGGTGAGGGATAGGGCAAATGGGTCTAACGCATGAGGAAATTCTGTTGTTTGACTTTGCACTATACAGTTGGACTTTGAGCTTCATTATTTGTTTTTATATATCAACTTTTTTGTTTATTTTGGTGTCTACCGAGTGCTTTATTTGCATATAGAACGATATGGAAACAGGCCCTCCAGCCCAACTTGCCCACACCGGCCAATATGTCCTACCTGCCTGCTCTTGGTCCATATCCCTCCAAACTTGTCTTCTCCATGTATCTGTCTAGCTGTTTCTTAAACGTTGGGATAGTCCCAGCCTCAACTACCTCCTCTGGCAGCTCGTTCCATACACCCACCGCCCTTTGTGTTAAAATGTTACCCCTCAGATTCCTATTAAATCTTTTCCCCTTCGCCTTGATCCTCTGCTCCTTGATTCCCCGACTCTGGGCAAGTGACTGTGTGCATCTATTCCTCTCATGATTTTATACACCTTAATAAGATCACCCATCACCCCCCTGTGTTCCAAGGAATAGAGACCCAACCTACTCAATCTCTCCCTATAGGGTGATTTCACCAAATGTCAAATGAGCGTAGATCCCCCCTCACGTGACCAAAAATTTTAACTGGAGGACATATCTCACTTCGGTACATGTTAGTGAATGGGGAAACACGCACTTTCCCACCCGTTAAAAACATGGAAAATGGCCAATTTTTTAGCTGAAATGTACTGTGCTAGTTGGGGTGACCGTGAAGCACAGCGACCTAAATTTTCAGGCAAAAAAAAAGATAGAAAGTAAGGTAATTACAAGAGGGAACTGAAGGTGGAACACAGCGGAAGTGAACAGCCGACATTTGCCGTGGAGATTTAAAGATCCAAACTATCGGGAATTATTGCGTTTGCTCGCTGAATTTCATCAAAAGTAAGGCATTATTAACTTACTTTTGATGAAATTCAGCGAGCAAACGCGATAATTCCCGATATTTTGGATCTTTAAATCTCGGCTGTTCGCTTCCAGCTTTCAGCTCAAAAATCGGCCGTTTTCCATGTTTTTAACGGGTGGGAAAGTGCGTGTTTCCCCATTCACTAACATGTACCGATGTGACATATGTCCTCCAGTTAAAATTTTCGGTCACGTGAGGGGGGATCTACGCTCATTTGACATTTGGTGAAATCACCCTATAGCTCACACCCTCGAGTCCTGGCAACATCCTCGTGAATGTTTTCGGAACCCTTTCAAGATGACAACATCTTTCCTATAACACGGTGTCCAGTACTGAACACAATACTCTAAATGTGGCCTCATCAACGTCTTGTACAACTGCAATGTGACCTCCCAACTTCTATACTCATACTTCTATATCCGTTGACCTGCTGCAAGTAAGAATGGTATTGTTTTGTTTAGGGACATACGACAAAACACTTGATTCGCAGCAGTGATCGAGGTAATTGGGGATTGATAAAGGCTGGGTAGGCAGCCTTTTTCACGAGATAAATGAATCACAAACCGGGTGGCCCAGGTTTAAGGCAAGAGGGGAAAGATTAAATAGCAGCTAGAGGGGCAACTTTTTCACAGTGACGGTGATGACGTATGGATTGATCTGCTAGAGGAGGTAGTTGAGATAGTTACAATAACATTTAACAGAGGTATGTGGATGGAAAATATTTAGAGTGATGTGTAGGAAGCAACTGCAGCTGCTTTCTGAGGCAGAGAATTCCACAAATTCATAACTCTGGGTGAAAACGTTTTTCCTCATCTCAGTCCTAAATGGCCTACTCCGTATTCTTAAACTGTGACCCCTGGTTCTGGACTTCTCCCAACGCCGGGAACATGTTTCCTGCATCTAGCTCGCTCAAATGAATTCAAAATGTTTCCATAAGATCCCATCTCATCCTAAGTTATAGTGAATACTAGACCAAGTCCAGACCCATTGGGTCTGTTCCCCCAACGTGCGGTTGTGGGGGGGGGGAGGCGGCATGCAGCGTCACACACACTAACTATCTCCCCCCCCCGCACTCATGCTAATTACCCCCCTTGATATTATGTTATTAATTTGCTCCTTTTACCCCATAACCACCCTATCTACTGACGCATAGCCCCCGACTTCGGCATAACCCCCAACCCCCCTCCCTCACATCTAGAGAGGGAGAGGGGTAGAGAGTGAGGGCAGAGAGAGAAGAGGCAAAGAGAGAGAGACACACAGAGAGGGGCAAGAGGGATGGCGGGTGGAGAGGAGGAGACGAGGGAGAGTGGGTGAGGGAGGGAAGGAGAGAGAGAGAGAGAGAGGGGGTGCTGTGAGGGAGAGGGGGGGGGAGGGAGGAGGGGGGAGGGGGGAGGGAAGGAAGGGGGTTTAGGGGGGAGGAAGGGGGTTTAGGGGGAAGGGAGGGGAAGGGAGAGGTGGGGAGCAGGGGAGGGGGTGCTGGGGGGGGAGCAGGGAGGGGTGGGGGGGGGAGGAGGAGGAGAAGAGGGAGGGGGGGAGAGTTGGGGGGGGTGAAGGGGAGAGAGAGGAGTGGAGAGAGAGGGTGCCTTTTTACTTCAACCCAAACAACCATTTGCAGGCAGTGCTTTTTTCCTCAAACTAACCATATTTTCATTTTCAAACCACAGTATGGGTACTCACAGCTGTTGAGACATTTGTTCAGTGTTATTCAGAGCTCTGATTGAGGCATACCACTTGCAGAGATTGATTGAGGCACACCACTTCCTGGTTTTATAGTCCCTCCCCCTTCCTCCAGCAGGGGCAGCAGAGAGAATGGGCAATTTTGTAAAAAATGTAATATCTCTGTCATTTTTCACCGACGGGAAAAATCCTCGGCACACATGCGGTGGAGGGGGGCTCTGAGCGAGGTGGCCAAAAATGACGGCCGTAGGTGGCGGCGTTCTCTCGGAAATCGCAGCACAGAAGGCCAAAAGCGGTCAAGAACAGAGATTTAGTAATATAGATAAGCCCAGTCAACCCATTCTTTCATCGTGTCAGTCCTGCCACCCTGTTATTATCTAATTGGAGTTAATGCCTGGATGTTGTCAAGGTTGGACGATGTTCTCAGAGCCTTATAGCTTGCTTGTTTTGTTGCCAAAATCTGACACAATTCAAGGGGGATTTTCTCGAACGTGGAACCTGCCACTGCAAGTAATTGACAACGTGAATAATGGAATCATTTGAAAAGGTGTTCAAGCTGAAAGGACAGACAGAATCAAATTTTTATATTAACCTATTTGTGTTGTATCCATTGCTCCTTGCGGAAGGGTGTCATCCAAATTTTCTTTCAAGTAGGTTGTAGTAATTTGTGACTAATAAAATCTGTTTCCATTTTATAGATAGAAATCCTGTCATGGAAAAACTTTCTTCAAAACATGAAAGCAGCGTTTGATGGCACTGGGCCTGTTCTCCCTGGAGTTTAGAAGAAGGAGGGGGGGAGGGGGGAGACCTCATTGAAAGGTATCGAATAGTGAGGCTCGAACAGAGTGGATGTGGAGAATGTTTCCACGAGTGGGGAAAGTCTCGGATTAGAGATCATAGATTCAGAATTAAAGGACGTTCCTTCAGGAAGGAGATGAGGAGGGATTTCTTTAGTCGGAGGGTGGTGAATCTGTGGAATTCTTTGCCACAGACGGCTGTGGAGGTCAAGTCTGGATATTTTTAAGGCAGAGATGGATAGATTCTTGATTAGTGCGGTTGTCGGGGATTATGGGGAGAAGGCAGGAGAACAGGGTTGGGAGGGAGAGATAGATCAGACATGATTGAATGGTGGGATAGACTTGATGGGTTGAATGGCCTAATTCTGCTCTTATCACTTACGACCCTATGAGAGGTTTTTGAGAAAACTCCCACAAAAAAAACTGGTGCTAGCATGATTCAGCAAGTGCTGTAAGGAGTTTGAAAGCGATAGAATTAGCTTTGAAAATGGTGGAATGGTGCTGGGTTTGAGCTGGGGCACCCGCCAGGCCTGTTGTGGCACTATTGAACTATTATGGATGGGCCATTGGTCTACCCCTTCACACCCGGAGGGGCATGTCCTCTAAGCCGTGGGTATCATTCAATAATTTCTGTAAATTAATTAAAAACTAAAATTAGATCTAGAGATAATATGAGCGAGTTTTAATTTGTACTAGACCAAGTGCAGACCCGTTGAGTCTGTTCCCCCAACGTGCGGTTGTGGGGGGGGGGGAGGCGGCATGCAGCGCGTCACACACACTAACTATCTCCCCCCCCCCCCCCCCCCCCCCCCCCGCACGCTAATTACTCCCCTTGATATTATATTAATATTATTAATTTGCTCCTTTTACCCCATAACCACCCTATCTACTGACGCATAGCCTCCAACTTGCAGTCACATCTAGAGAGAGGGGGGGGGCGGGGGGGGGGTAGAGAGTGAGGGAAGAGAGAGAAGGGGCAGAGACAGAGAGACACAGAGAGGGGCAAGAGGGATGGGGGTGGAGAGGAGGAGAAGAGGGAGGGTGGGTGAAGGGGGAAAAAGGTGGAGGGGAGGAGAGAGAGAGGATGAGAGTGAGGGGGGAAGAGGTGAGGAGCGTGGAGGGAAGGGGGGGGTAGGGGTGTGTGGAAGTGAGGGACGGGATGGAGGAGGAGAAAAAAAGAGGGGAGAGAGAGAGGGGGGGGGGAGAGAGGAGAGGCCCTCTCCTGTGGCCCCGAAGGAGGGGAGAGAGAGAGTGCCTTTTTATTTCAACCCAAAAAGAGGGAGAAAGAGAGGAGGGGGGGGGAGCGGAGAGGGGTTTAGGGGAGGGGAGGGGGGAGAAAAAGGGGAGGGGGAGAAGAGGGAGAGAGGGGGGGAGGGGGGGTGGAGGGGGGGGGGTAGGGGAGGGGTGTGTGGTGGGGGAGGGGGATGGAGGGGAGGAGAGGAGGAGAGAGAGGAGGGGAGGGGGGGCGGGGGGGGGGGGGGGGGGGAGAGGGGGCCCCCTCTCCTCTCCCCGAAGGAGGGGTGAGAGTGCCTTTTTATTTCAACCCAAAACCCCCAAACAACCATTTGCAGGCAGTGTTTTTAATTTAACCATATTTTCATTTTCAAACCACATTAAGGGTACTTATTCAGTTGTGTGGACATGTGTTCAGTGTTATTCACAGCTCAGAGAAATGTGACCCTCTGCCTTCCTCCATCTTGAAGAGACTGAATTAGGCACACCACTTCCTGGATTTTATAGTCCCTCCCCCCTGCCGCCAGTGGGGGCAGCAGAGAGAATGGGGAATTTTGTAAAATCATTAATATCTCTCTCATTTTTCATCGACTGGAAAAATCCTCGGCACACATGCGGCGGAGGGGGGCTCTGAGCGAGGTGGCCAAAAGTGACGGCCGTAGGTGGCGGCGTTCTCTCAGAAATCGCAGCACAGATCGCCAAAACCGGTCAAGAACAGATTTTTAGTAATATATAGATTATTGCGCATGAAAGGCAGTGGACTGGGAGTTGAATGTCCTATTTGTTTTTTTCCCAATGTTTCTATTTTGCTGCTCTTTGTAGCCCTGCGGGTTATTTTCCACCATCCCTCTCTGGTTCCCATCTGATAAGCTCTGGATAATTTGTTGTGTGATGTTGATGGAAGAATAATTACAGGCCAGCTCACGAGGGACCACTCTTTGCTTGGTTATGAAATGATTCCATCAGATCTTGTGTCCACTGGGGCAAACGAACAGGCAGTACCTCTGTTTGGTATCTCATCAGAGAGACCTCTGACAACAGAGCATGCCACAAAATGCTGGTGTAACTCAGCGGGACAGGCAGCATCACTGGAGAGAAGTAATGGGTAACGTTTCGGGTCGAGACACTTCTTCAGATTGAGGTGTAAGTGTAAATTGTCCCAATCATGTGTAGGTTTGTGTTAGTGTGCGGGGATCATTGGTTGGTGCGGACTCGGTGGACCGAATGGCGTGTTTCCGCGCTGATTCTCTAAACTAAACGCCTAGGGATTGCTTTTTGCAACTGACATTTTATGCAATCACCTGCTCATGGTAAGATCATATAACCATATAACAATTACAGCACGGAAACAGGCCATCTCGGCCCTACAAGTCCATGCCGAACAAATTTTTTTCCCCTTAGTCCCACCTGCCTGCACTCGTACCATAACCCTCCATTCCCTTCTCATCCATATGCCTATCCAATTTATTTTTAAAAAGATACCAATGAACCTGCCTCCACCACTTCCACTGGAAGCTCATTCCACACCGCCACCACTCTCTGAGTAAAGAAGTTCCCCCTCATATTACCCCTAAACTTCTGTCCCTTAATTCTGAAGTCATGTCCTCTTGTTTGAATCTTCCCTATTCTCAAAGGGAAAAGGTTGTCCACATCAACTCTGTCTATCCCTCTCATCATTTTAAAGACCTCTATCAGGTCCCCCCTTAACCTTCTGCGCTCCAGAGAATAAAGACCTAACTTATTCAACCTATCTCTGTAACTTAGTTGTTGAAACCCAGGCAACATTCTAGTAAATCTAGAATAGAGTAGTCTAGTAAATCTAGAATAGAGTAGTATCGAATATAAAAACTTTACAACAATATATAAAAAAAAATGTTTAAATGGTACTTTATATCAATTTTCATACAGGAAATAAACATAATTTCAAGATAGTGCAAAAATAGTCACAGGAAGAATGTTACTAAATTTAAAATTATTCCTGTCAATTTGAATGGTAAAAATATGATAGAAATCTCCAGCACAATTGCAGATGGGCTGAACAGAATTTTCCAAATGGCTTTCAATTTCCAAGTTGTCCCTTTTGGATAGTGGTCCCAGACATGATGTGGGTCTCAGCAGTGCTTGAGCTATTATGTGAGACTTAGGCAATCGCAGGGGGAATAAGATAGCCTTATTGAAGGTGTGTGTGTGGTCAGGAGGTCACATGTGGGTTCAAGGCCACCAAAATTGTGAACCCAGTCTGGTTTCACTGTGAAGAAGGGTCTCCACCCGAACCTTCACCCATTCCTTCTCTCGAGAGATGCTGCCTATCCTGCTGAGTTACTCCAGCATTTTGTGGCCATCCCTGGTTTGATTCTGCAATGAACACACACGTGAAGTTTCAATCTGAAGAACAAGTTTGGCACAATTGAACGTTTGGGGCAGTCAGTCCAAATTTAGAAGTAGGCTACTTGGTGGACAAAGCTTGGACAAGGGTTTAGTGTAGAGGTACAGCATAGAAACAGGTGAGGAAGGACATTCTTGCTACACATCAAAGTAAACGACGATAAGGGAATGTGGAATTGTTCATTGTTAGCTGAGGAGAAGGTGACAAAGGGGTGTACAAATTAACAGTAAAATATATCAGGAAGAGAGTGAAAGTAGTGGGAGAACTAGGGTGATGTAGAGACAGGGAGGGAAAGCAAGGGTTACTTGAAATTAGAGAAATCAATATTCATACCGCTGGGTTGCAAGCTGCCCAAACGAAACATGAGGAATCTTTTGGACCTTGCCTTGTGTAATGAGAATATATATAATTAAGAAACCCGTTGTGGTGACAACGAGGTAGAATGTAATGCACAATGCAGGAGGACAATTCAACTGGAAAGAGCTGGGTGAAAGCCAGTTACTCAAATCATGGACAGACTGCATGCAGTACAGAGGGAATAAATTCAATTAAATAGTTTGTTGATAAGTAAGCAATAAAATAGATTTTAAGAAAGCCCTGAAGAAGGGCCTTGACCCGAAACATCACCCATTCCTTCTCTCCAGAGATGCTGCCTGTCCCGCTGAGTTCCTCCAGCATTTTGTGTCTATGCTGGGCAGTGGCCTAATTTTGCTCATAGCACTGGGTAAATAGGAAATGCAAACATGACTTGTATCAATATTGTCAAATGAGGATGTTAACAGATCTAAAAATAAATATCATCAAAAAAGGCTTTTGACACATTGGCCATCAGTCCGAGTATTGCGTATAGAAGTTGGGAGGTCATGTTGCAGTTATATAAGACGTTGGCGAGGCCACATTTAGAGTATTGTGTTCAGTTCTGGGCACCATGTTATAGGAAAGATGTTTAGAAAGGAACTGCAGATATGGACTAAATGCAGGCAGGTGAGACCAGTGTAGGTGGGACATGTTGGCCGCTGTGAGCAAGTTGGGCCGAAGAGCCTGTTTCCACACTTATAGCACAATGGAGGAGCACTTTCTTCCAAGTACTTTTCCAAAGTACAGTACTGCCTGATGTGGCACAGCTGGTGGACGCCAGAGATCTGTGTTCGATCCTATCCTCGGGCACTCTGTGTTGAATTTGCACATTCTCACTGCAAGCATGTGGGTTTCCTCCCACATCCCAAAGACGCATTGGCTTTGTAGGTTAACTTGGCTGTAAAATTGCCCCTAATGTGCAGGGAGTGGGTGAGGAAAGTGGAATAACAGAACTTGTGTGAATGGGTAGACAAAAATGCTGGAGAAACAGCAGGTGAGGCAGCATCTATGGAGCGAAGGAAATAGGCGACGTTTCGAGTCGAGACCCTTCAGACTGATGGGAGGGGTGGGGGGGGGGGCGGGAAAAGAAAGAAAGAGGCGGAGACAGTAGGCTGTGGGAGAGCTGAGAATGGGAGGGGAAGGAGGGAGAAAGCAGGGACTACCTGAAATTGGAGAAGCCAATGTTCATACCGCTGGGGTGTAAACTACCCAAGCAAAATATGAGGTGCTGCTCCTCCAATTTGCAATGGGCCTCACTCTGGCCATGGAGGAGGCCCAGGACGGAACGGTCGGATTCGGAATGGGAGGGGGAGTTGAAGTGCTGAACCACCAGGAGATCAGGTTGGTTATTGCGAACTGAGCGGAGGTGTTGTGCGAAGCGATCGCCAAGCCTGCGCTTGGTCTCACCGAGGTTGATCATGCGCTGAATAATCATATTTTGGTTTGGAAGTGGAAAGAGATAATAGAAATTCCATCCATTGCAACGTGTAAAAAGAGATGAGATATTGTATTGTAATTTTGCTGCATGTCATTGTGGTATATATCATGTCTTGATTGGTGAATATGTTTAGTTTGTGACTTTATTTGAAGCAGAAATAATATGTGAATGCTTAATTGACCATAATTCCGATTGGTAACTACGCACTTCGTCCAAGCACAATATAAGAAAGCCGTCTTAAATGACCACCTAAACTATCATTTGGCAACTTAAAAAACTGCCGAGGTTGCCCGGCTGGCAACAGGGGAAAAAAAGTTAAGCGAGAGCCCTGTATTAACTCCACTAAGGCTCTATATTCACAGACTAATTCCACTGCTTGGCTTCTCATTATGTCTCCTGTTGGAATCGATACAAGTTACCTGTTGACATTGAACACATTTGAATTTTGTGATGCCAAAAACCACTGCAGTGATTGCATAAGTGGTGTTGTGCAGTTTCATCGTATCGTTAAACAGTTGCTACCTTTTGATTCTGTCAGATTATTCAGATGATTCCAAGGTTAATCCTACATCAGCCATTATTAGATTGTGGAACAGAATATTTCTCTTGGGCAGCAGTGGTATGAATATTGATTTCTCTAACTTCAAGTAGCCCCTGCATTCCCCCTCTCTCTCCATCCCTCCCCCGAGCAAGTCACACCAGCTTCTCGTTCTCACCTAGCAAATAGCTCACAAATGGCCTTTATTAAATATCTTTCATTCATTTGTTCTATATCTCTCTACGTCACCATCTGCATCTCTCGTTTCCTTCTCCCCTGACTAGTCTGAAAACGGAGCTCGATCTGAAACGTCACCCCGTTTCTTCTCCCCAAAGATGCTGCCTGCCCCGCTGAGTAACTAAGTTGCAGAGATAGGTTGAATAAGTTAGGTCTTTATTCTCTGGAGCGCAGAAGGTTAAGGGGGGACTTGATAGAGGTCTTTAAAATGATGAGAGGGATAGACAGAGTTGATGTGGACAAGCTTTTCCCTTTGAGAATAGGGAAGATTCAAACAAGAGGACATGACTTCAGAATTAAGGGACAGAAGTTTAGGGGTAATATGAGGGGGAACTTCTTTACTCAGAGAGTGGTAGCGGTGTGGAATGAGCTTCCAGTGGAAGTGGTGGAGGCAGGTTCGTTGGTATCATTTAAAAATACATTGGATAGGCATATGGATGAGAAGGGAATGGAGGGTTATGGTATGAGTGCAGGCAGGTGGGACTAAGGGGGAAAAAATTTGTTCGGCACGGACTTGTAGGGCCGAGATGGCCTGTTTCCGTGCTGTAATTGTTATATGTTATATGTGACTCCAGCTATAATAAACTGTGGCTATATTAGACTGTGGATATTTATTTCAAAGTAATTTGCCTTAAAAGAAAGCAATTGTTCTTCCACCTCACCCCATCCACCCCAACCTACAATTGTCTAGTGACGCAAGTTGTTTTTTCAGCTTGGTTTTACTCCATTCTTCCAGTGTCTCCTGAGAGATGTGATCAAGCAAGATGGGTATCTGGAACGACAGACCGGATGGAAAGCTGCTTCAATTCAGAGCAGGCTGATTCAACTCGGAGGAATTGGGAATCAGGTAATTCTTGTCTACTTTCTGGTGGGTTTGGGACTTGCCGACCAAATCAGAATTCTGAAGGTATGAAGAAATGAAGTTATGTGTTGCGTTTTGAGAAGTCGATCCTGGGCAGGGGTTACTCGGTGAATGGGGAGTGTTGTACAGCAGAGGGATCTAGGAGTGCAGGTGCATGGTTCCTTGAAGTTTGGAGTCGCAGGTGGACAAGGTGGTCAAAATGGCGTTTGGCTCATTGGCCTTCATCTGAGTATTGAGTATAGAAGTTGGGAGGTCATGTTGCAACTGTGCAAGATGTTGCTGAGACCACATTTAGAGTATTTTGCTCAGTTCTGCGCTCCATGTTGTAGGAAAGATGTTGTCAGGCAGGAAAGGGTACAGAGAAAATTTACGGGGATGTTGCCAGGACCAGAGGGTCTGAGCTACAGGGAGAGGTTGAGTAGGCTGGGACTCTTCCTTGGAGCGCAGGAGGATGAGGGGAGATCTTATAGAGGTGTATAAAATCATGAGAGGAATAGATCGGGTAGACGCACAGAGTCTCTTGCCCAGAGTAGGGGAATCGAGGACCAGAGGACATTGGTTTAAGGTGAAGGGCAAAAGATTTAATAGAAATCTGAGGGGTAACTTTTTCACACAAAGGGTGGTGGGTGTATGGAACGAGCTGCCGGAGGAGGTAGTTGAGGCTGGGACTATCCCAAAGTTTAAGAAACAGTTAGACAGGTACATGGATAGGACAGGTTTGGAGGGATATGGACCAAGCGCAGGCAGGTGGGACTAGTGTAGCTGGGGCATGTTGGTCGGGGTGGGCAAGTTGGGCCGAAGGGCCTGTTTCCATGATGTATCACTCTGTCTGTGACTCCAAGAGTAAAAAGGGGTTTTGAGGTGTTGACCAGATTTAAAAACAATGGTTCTATATTTCCTTTATTGTCGCGTGTACCAGGTACAGGTAACTGCATTTTTTGCAAGCAGATCCGCAAGGCCATCCCCATAGACAAGGACAACCGCCCCAGTTAGTGCAGTATGTACAGCAGCCCAGAGTCCTTATGCAAGAGGTGCCATTTTGCAGTCCCAGCTGCGGCTGGCTGCAAAGCCCGCTCACAAGTTATAGGAGTAGAATTAGGCCATTTGGCCCATCGAATCTATTCCACCATTTAATCATGGCTGATCTCTGCCACCTAATCCTATTTTTCTGCCTTCTCCCCATCACCTTTGACACCCGTCCTAATCAAGAACTTGTCCATCTCTGCCTTAAAAATATCCACTGACGACCTCGACAGCCCTCTGTGGCAATGTTCCACAGATTATCTACCCTCTCACTAGGGAGCTTCCTCCTCCCCTCTTTCCTAAAAGAGTGCCCTTTAATTTGGAGGCTGTGACCTCTGGTTATAGACTCTCCCACCAGTGGAAAAATCCTTTCCACATACTCAGTATGCCTTGCATTATTCTGTGAGTTTCAATAAGGTACCCCCTCACCCTTCCAAACTCCAGTGAGTAGAGGCCCAGTGCTGTCAAATGTTTGTCTTATGCTAACCCACTCATTCCTGGGATCATTCTAATAAACCTCCTTTGGAACCTCTCCAGAGCCAGCACGTCCTTCCTCAGTTATGGGGCCCAAATTTATTCACAGTACTCCAAATACGGCCTGACCAGCGTCAGTCACCTCAGCATTACACATCTGTTTTTGTAAGCCAGTCCTTTTGATATAAATGCTTGCATTGAATTTGCCTTCCTTACCACCGATTCAAATTACAAATTAACTTTTTGGGAGTCCTGCACAAGCACTCCCAAGTCCCTTTGCACCTCGAATTTCGGGATTCTCACTCCTTTTCGAAAATAATCTGCGCCTTTATTCTTTATTCTCTGCACTTTGCTGTACTGAATTTCATCTACCACTTCTCTGCCCACTCTCCTAACCTGTGCAAGTCCTTCTGCAGAATCCTAGCTTCCTCTACACTGCCTGCCCTTCCACCCATCTGCAAACTTGGCCACAATGCCTTCAATTGACAAATGATGAAAGAAGGTCGAGAAGGTTGAGTATAGGAGCAGGGAGGTTCTACTGCAGTTGTACAGGGTCTTGGTGAGACCACACCTGGAGTATTGCGTACAGTTTTGGTCTCCAAATCTGAGGAAGGACATTATTGCCATAGAGGGAGTGCAGAGAAGGTTCACCAGACTGATTCCTGGGATGTCAGGACTGTCTTATGAAGAAAGACTGGATAGACTTGGTTTATACTCTCTAGAATTTAGAAGATTGAGAGGGGATCTTATAGAAACTTACAAAATTCTTAAGGGGTTGGACAGGCTAGATGCAGGAAGATTGTTCCCGATGTTGGGGAAGTCCAGGACAAGGGGTCACAGCTTAAGGATAAGGGGGAAATCCTTTAAAACCGAGATGAGAAGAACTTTTTTCACACAGAGAGTGGTGAATCTCTGGAACTCTCTGCCACAGAGGGTAGTTGAGGCCAGTTCATTGGCTATATTTAAGAGGGAGTTAGATGTGGCCCTTGTGGCTAAGGGGATCAGGGGGTATGGAGAGAAGGCAGGTACGGGATACTGAGTTGGATGATCAGCCATGATCATATTGAATGGCGGTGCAGGCTCGAAAGGCCGAATGGCTTACTCCTGCACCTAATTTCTATGTTTCTAAGGAGAAGGTTAAATCAGAAGTGTCAGTGATGCAGTTGAAGGCATGAGGGAGGGGCTGGCCAAGGTAGACTGGAAAGGGATCCTAGCAGGAAATACAGTGGAACAGCAACGGCAGGAATTTCTGGGCATAATCTGGAAACGCAGGATCATTTCATTCCAAAAAGGAAGAAAGATTCTAAGGGGAGTAGGAGGCAACCATGGCTGACAAGAGAAGTTAGGGATAGTATAAAACTAAAAGAAAAGATGTATAACACAGCAAAGAGTAGCCGGAAACCAGAGGATTGGGAAACTTTCGTATGAAAACAGAAGGAAACAAAACTGGCAATACGGGCTGAAAAGATGAAGTACGAGAGGAAGCTGGCCAGGAATATAAAGGACAGTAAAAGCTTCTTTAGATATATTAAGGGGAAAAGAATAGCAAAGTCAAATGTGGGTCCCTTGAAGGCAGACACGGGTGAAATTATTATGGGGAACAAGGAAATGGCAGAAGAGTTGAACAGGTAATTCGGATCTGTCTTCACTAAGGAAGACACAAACAATCTCCCAGAAGTACTGGAGGTAGAGGACTAAGTACTAATGGGGTAGAGGAACTGAAATAAATTTTCATTAGGTGAGAAATAGTATTGGGTAGGCTAATGGGACTGAAGGATGATAAATCCCATGGTCTGCATCCCAGGGTCCTCAGGGAGGTGGCTCTAGAAATAGTGGACGCATTGGTGATCATTTTCCAATGTTCAATAGATTCAGGATCAGTTCCTGTGGATTGGAGGATAGCTAATGTTATCCCACTTTTCAAGAAAGGAGCGAGAGAGAAAACGGGGAATTACAGACCAGTTAGCCTGACTTCGGTGGTGGGAAAGATGCTGGAGTCAATTATTAAAGAGGTAATAATGGGGCATTTGGATAGCAGTAAAAGGATTAGTCCAAGTCAACATGGATTTATGAAAGGGAAATCATGCTTGACTAATCTTCTGGAATTTTTTGAGGATGTGACAAGTAAAATGGATGAAGGGGAGCCAGTGGATGTAGTGTATCTAGACTTTCAGAAAGCCTTTGATAAGGTCCCGCACGGGAGACTGGTGACTAAAATTAGAGCACATGGTATTGGGGGTAGGGTGTTGAGGTGGATAGAAAATTGGTTGGCAGACCGGAAGCAAAGAGTAGGAGTGAACGGGTCCTTTTCAGAATGGCAGGCAGTGGCGAGTGGAGTGCCGCAAGGCTCGGTGTTGGGGCCGCAACTGTTTACCATATATATTAATGATTTGGAAGAGAGAATTAGGAGCAACACTAGCAAGTTTGCGGATGACACAAAGCTGGGTGGCAGTGTGAACTGTGAAGAGGATGTTAGGAGGTTGCAGGGTGACTTGGACAGGTTGAGTGAGTGGGCAGATGCGTGGCAGATGCAGTATAATATAGATAAATGTGAGGTTATCCACTTTGGCGGCAAAAACAAAGGGGCAGATTATTATCTCAATGCGGTTAGGTAAGGGGGAGGTACAACGAGACCTGGGTGTCCTTGTACATCGGTCACTGAAAGTTGGCGTGCAGGTATAGATAGATAGATAGCCTTTATTGTCATTCAGACCGAAGTCTGAACGAAATTGCAGCAGTCATACATATAATACAATAAAAACAACAATAAACACATATTAACATCCACCACAGTGAGTCCACCCAGCATCTCCTCACTGTGATGGAGGAAAAAGTCTTAGGTTTGCAGTCTCTTCCCTCCTCTTCTCCCTCTGCAGGCAGTAAAGAAAGCGAATGGTATGTTAGCTTTCATTGCAAAATGATTTGAGTATAAGAGCAGGGCGGTTCTACTGCAGTTGTACAGGGTCTTGGTGAGACCACACCTGGAGTATTGCGTACAGTTTTGGTCGCCAAATCTGAGGAAGGACATTATTACCATAGAGGGAGTGCAGAGAAGGTTCACCAGACTGATTCCTGGGATGTCAGGACTGTCTTATGAAGAAAGACTGGATAGACTTGGTTTATACTCTCTAGAATTTAGGAGATTGAGAGGGGATCTTATAGAAACTTACAAAATTCTTAAGGGGTTGGACAGGCTAGATACAGGAAGATTGTTCCCGATGTTGGGGAAGTCAAGGGGTCACAGCTTAAGGATAAGGGGGAAATCCTTTAAAACCGAGATGAGAAGAACTTTTTTCACACAGAGAGTGGTGAATCTCTGGAACTCTCTGCCACAGAGGGTAGTTGAGGCCAGTTCATTGGCTATATTTAAGAGGGAGTTAGATGTGGCCCTTGTGGCTAAGGGGATCAGGGGGTATGGAGAGAAGGCAGGTACGGGATACTGAGTTGGATGATCAGCCATGATCATATTGAATGGCGGTGCAGGCTCGAAGGGCCGAATGGCCTACTCCTGCACCTAATTTCTATGTTTCTAATGGAATGTTGGCCTTCATAACAAGAGGATTTCAGTATAGGAGTAAAGAATTTCTTCTGCAGTTGTATAGGGCTCTGGTAAGACCACATCTGGAGTATTGTGTACAGTTTTGGTCTCCTAATTTGAGGAAGGATATCTTTGTGATTGAGGCAGTGCAGCGTAGGTTCACGAGATTGATCCCTGGTATGGCGGGACTGTCATATGAGGAGAGATTGAAAAGACTAGGCTTGTATTCACTGGCGTTTCGATGGACGAGGGAGGATCTTATAGAAACATATAAAATTACTAGACTAAGTGGGACCCATTGGGTCCCAGCATCACACGGGAGGGCTGGACACCCAACACAATATTCCACCTCTGCACCAATTCCAATATTGCTGGCCAGTGTGGGGTGGGGGGTCACTTTCTGTTGCGCTAGTATGGGTGTTGTGGGGCGAAGGTACTGGTTTCCAGAGGGCTAATATGGAGTTTGTGGGCCGAATGGATTTTTTGGGCTGGCAGCTCAGTCACTGAGGCCTGGCAGTACAGTCACTCGGACCTGGCAGGCTGGCGGCTAAGAAACTGCCAGAAATTGTGCCCAGAACAGGTGACAGACAGTAAGAGAGAGAGGGGGGGGGGAGAGGGTCCTTATTGCTGACAGTTCACTAACTCACTCCTCCTGGCAGTGCAGTCACTCAGTACGCTTAGTCACCCCACCTACCTTCCCCCCCCCCCCCCCCCTCATCCTTGCTATTCCCCTCCCACCCCCACACATTAGTGCTCTCCCACTGAGCAGCCATTCCTGCCTATTAGATTCTATTGTAATGAAATAACACACAGGCATTAAAAGTGCAAAAAGATTTTATTAACGTTACAAATGTGAATGACTCTTAAAATATAAGAACAATTTAAATGTTAAAGATGAGAATTATTAAAGTTCTTTCTTGTTGTGTTCTGCTGCTCACTGCCTCTTGATGACTATTTCCTGTTGATAGAAAAAAGACAATTTTAATATAGAGAAAGTCAGCGGTCAAATTTTAAGAAGGAAAATCTGAGAATTTCTCTCAAAGTCATCATTCAACGAAGCACACTTTTAATGACAACATTCTTGGTCCATGTTCCATCCTTCAGGAAAACTTCGACATTTCCCTTCATTTTTCCTCGGCTAAGAGCCACATACAGTTGTCCATGCTGAAATACCGGTTTGTCGAGGTAGATAGAAACATAGAAACATAGAAATTAGGTGCAGGAGTAGGCCATTCGGCCCTTCGAGCCTGCACCATTCGCCATTCAATATGATCATGGCTGATCATCCAACTCAGTATCCCGTACCTGCCTTCTCTCCATACCCCCTGATCCCCTTAGCCACAAGGGCCACATCTAACTCCCTCTTAAATATAGCCAATGAACTGGCCTCAACTACCCTCTGTGGCAGAGAGTTCCAGAGATTCACCACTCTCTGCGTGAAAAAAAGTTCTTCTCATCTCGGTTTTAAAGGATTTCCCCCTTATCCTTAAGCTGTGACCCCTTGTCCTGGATCAACACCTCCTGCATTGTTTGTCCTTGTGCTTTATGGATTGTCATAGCAAAACTTGATTGAATGGGGAATTGGGTCCGCTGAAGGGGAACGTCTTCACCTTCTGTCAAAATAAGTGCTATCCTAGGAATGAGAACAATGTCACCTTTGAAGGCTCCCATGTTGATCCTTGCAACGATCAGATTATTGTGTAGCTCTTCCACAATCATCCTCGTTCCATCGCATAGCTTTGGCGGCTCCAAGTTTCTCATTAATATGATTGGAGATCCTTTTTTCAACTCCAATTTGTGTGGTGGTAATCCAGAGAGCTCGAGTGAATCGGGGAATTCTGTTGGGAAGTGAGTATCATGAGTTCCCTCAGTGACAGCATTGAAAGAAAGGTACTCCTTAACAATTCCAGGGAAGCGTTTGATGCATGTTGCATTGATGCTTCTCATGGTTTCCATTGTCTGTTGCCAATGGTCGTCAGTCTGCAACAAACCTCTTTGTCTGCAGACGTCTTTGAAGAAAGGATACATAGAAACATAGAAATCAGGTGCAGGAGTAGGCCATTCGGCCCTTCGAGCCTGCACCGCTATTCAATATGATCATGGCTGATCATCCAACTCAGTACCCCGTACCTGCCTTCTCTCCATACCCCCTGATCCCCTTAGCCACAAGGGCCACATCTAACTCCCTCTTAAATATAGCCAATGAACTGGCCTCAACTACCCTCTGTGGCAGAGAATTCCAAAGATTCACCACTCTCTGTGTGAAAAAAGTTCTTCTCATCTCGGTTTTAAAGGATTTCCCCTTTATCCTTAAGCTGTGACCCCTTGTCCTGGACTTCCCTAACATCGGGAACAATCTTCCCGGGATACATTTGTTTATCATGCGTTTTCAATGAATCACAGGATACTGGCCCTTTTATGTGATGCAGAAGCAGTCTCAAGTAGTAGAGGTCACCAGATTTTGGAGACACGGTATACACTCGTCCCAGAACGTTACATTCAAAAATACCTGGATGATCTTGCACTCTCTTGCCGGCCTTCCTTCTTTGCCATCTCTTGTTCTTCCATGTGTAAAATCGGGGAACATCAGCGTAGTTGAGTGTTCTTGGAAATGGCTCCAGAGAAGACAATGCCATGAATTACAAATGCTTTTCTTGTTCAATACACATTTCAAAGACAATATAGATAGATAAATTTACAAACTCATTCCAACAAAAATGCCAAGAAATGCAGCTCAGAGAGCCGCGACCCTTTCACTTCGTGGTCCGGAAGAAAGTGATTGAAGCGGGACACTTCCGGGTTTTATAGTCCCCTCCCCCTGCTGCCAGCGGGGGCAGCAGAAAGAAAGGGGAATGTTGTAAAAACATTAATATCTCGGTCATATTTCATCGAGGGGAAAAATCCTCGGTACACATGCGGCAGAGGAGGGCTCTGAGCGAGGTGGCCAAAAATGACGGCCGTAGGTGGCGGCCTTCTCTCGGAAATTGCAGCACAGATCGCCAAAAGCGGTCAAGAACAGAGTTTTAGTAATATAGATAAATGGACTGGACAAGCTAGATGCAGGAAAAATGTTCCCAATGTTGGGCAAGTCTAGAACCAGGGGCCACACACAGTCTTAGAATAAAGGGGAGGCCATTTAAGACTGAGGTGAGAAAAAAAAAAAAAAACGTTTTCACCCAGTGAGTTGTGAATTTGTGGTATTCCCTGCCACAGAGGGCAGTGGAGGCCAAATCATTGGATGGATTTAAGAGAGAGTTAGATAGAGTTCTAGGGACTAGTGGAATCAAAGATATGGGGAGAAGGCAGGCACGGGTTATTGATTGGGGACGATCAGCCATAATAATCACAATGAATGGCGGTGCTGGCTCGAAGGGCCGAATGGCCTCATGCACCTATTTTCTATGTTTCTCTGACGGCTTATATTCACTGGAATTTCGAAGGATGAGAGGGGTTTTTATAGAAACATATAAAATTCTTAAGGGATTGGACTGTCTAGTTGCATGAAAAATGTTCCCCATGTTGGAGTCCAGACCAGGGGGTCACTGTTTAAGAATAAGGGGTAGGCTCATTTAGACCTGAGATGAAGAAATATGGTTTCACCTAGTGAGTTGTGAACCATATAACCATATAACAATTACAGCACGGAAACAGGCCATCTCGGCCCTACAAGTCCATGCCGAACAAATTTTTTTCCCCTTAGTCCCACCTGCCTGCGCTCGTACCATAACCCTCCATTCCCTTCTCATCCATATGCCTATCCAATTTATTTTTAAATGATACCAATGAACCTGCCTCCACCACTTCCACTGGGAGCTCATTCCACACCGCCACCACTCTCTGCGTAAAGAAGTTCCCCCTCATATTACCCCTAAACTTCTGTCCCTTAATTCTGAAGTCATGTCCTCTTGTTTGAATCTTCCCTATTCTCAAAGGGAAAAGCTTGTCCACATCAACTCTGTCTATCCCTCTCATCATTTTAAAGACCTCTATCAGGTCCCCCCTTAACCTTCTGCGCTCCAGAGAATAAAGACCTAACTTATTCAACCTATCTCTGTAACTTAGTTGTTGAAACCCAGGCAACATTCTAGTAAATCTCCTCTGTACTCTCTCCCACATTCTCTGCCACAGAAGGCATTGGAGGCCAATTCACTGGATGTTTTCAAGAGAGATTAGATTTAGCTCTTAGGGCTAAGTGAATCAGGGGATCTGGGAATAGGCAGGAATGGGGTACTGATTCTGGATGATCAGCCATGATCACGTTGAATGGTGTTGCTGGCTCGAAGTGGGCCGAATGGCCTACCTCACCTATTTTATTTATGTCTATGTTTCTAGCCCCCTTATCCAAGTCAATAATATACAACGTGAAGAGAAGAGGCCCCAGCATCAACTGTGGCGGAATTCTGCTAGTCATTTTGGTCGACCCATCGTCCCTCTTCAGCCTTCGTTTCCCGGGGCTGGAGGGCGGCAAAGCCTGAGGGCGCGGAAGATAAGACCCCCCCCCCCCCCCCCCGAGTTCCTATCACCGAGGCCCTTTGACCGTCGCCGTCTCCTTCCAACCACGCTCCGATTCTCGATCCAGGGGCTGGGCTTGGTGGCATACCTTGCAGTCAGTTCGCTGGGCTAAACCCCAGCCTGGTTGCAGGGCCTCCAGCTAGAAAATCACTGCCTGAGAGCACAAGGGACAAAAAGAAAAAGTCTTTTGGCAGCCCTCAATGCAAACAGATGCTAATTTCCCAGATCTTGCCGTGAAAGCGCATCTAATTTAATGATTCTCTTGCTGCTTTCCTGAAGTCCACCTGATAGCAGATGAGGCCTGGCCAGTAATTGTGATTGCTGTATTTTTCCTTGGGTAAATTGGAGTAATACATGCATTTTTCATAAACTGGGTAACTGATTTTGGGCTTCTGTGCCGCCTGTCAGATGCGAGCAGATCTAAATGCCTCCTTGGTACCACCATTATCTTATCATCTTATCAATATTTGAGTATAGAAGCTGGGATGTAATGTTAAAATTGTACAAGGCATTGGTGAGACCAAATCTGGAGTATGGTGTACAATTTTGGTCGCCCAATTATAGGAAGGATGTCAACAAAATAGAGAGAGTACAGAGGAGATTTACTAGAATGTTGCCTGGGTTTCAACAACTAAGTTACAAAGATAGGTTGAATAAGTTAGGTCTTTATTCTCTGGAGCGCAGAAGGTTAAGGGGGGACTTGATAGAGGTCTTTAAAATGATGAGAGGGATAGACAGAGTTGATGTGGACAAGCTTTTCCCTTTGAGACTAGGGAAGATTCAAACAAGAGGACATGACTTCAGAATTAAGGGACAGAAGTTTAGGGGTAATATGAGGGGGAACTTCTTTACTCAGAGAGTGGTAGCGGTGTGGAATGAGCTTCCAGTGGAAGTGGTGGAGGCAGGTTCATTGGTATCATTTAAAAATAAATTGGATAGGCATATGGATGAGAAGGGAATGGAGGGTTATGGTATGAGTGCAGGCAGGTGGGGACTAAGGGGGAAAAACATTTGTTCGGCGCGGACTTGTAGGGCCGAGATGGCCTGTTTCCGTGCTGTAATTGTTATATGGTTTTATGGTTATAACTGCATTCCCCTTCACCCTGTCTCCCCGGCAGTCTGTTCCAGGCACCTTCCTTTCTACCTGTGCATGTGGGGGAAAAAAATGTAAAAAATTTTGCTCCGCCCCTGAGTGGTAACATATAGTAAGTGTAGATGGAGTTTGTGGAATGGAGGTTGATTTGTGTGATGGTGTGGGCTACGTCCACAACTTTCTGCAGTTCCTGTCTGTGTGGCCAGGTTGCAATTTTAACATTGATGATTGAGCAATGCGCCTGTCTGTACTCGCTGGACTTAGAATGTGGATGGGGGCTGCATTGAAACGTACAAAATAATGAAAGGCATTGATTGAGTGGATGTGGAGAGGATGTTTCCACTGGTGACCAGAGGTCATGGCCTCAGAATTAAAGAGCGGTCTTTTAGAAAGGAGCTGAGGCGGAACTTTAGTCAGTGGATAGTTAATCTGTGGAACATTGCCACAGAGGACTGTGGAGGCCAAGTCAGTGGATATTCTTAAGGCAGAGATCAACAAGTTCTTGATTAGAACGGATGACAAGGGTTATGGGGAGAATAGAATAGAATAGAATAGTTTCTTTATTGTCATTGTAACATGGACCATGTACAACAAAATTTAAAATGTCAGCCAGTCAGTGCAGCATTCAAACATTTCTAAAAGCTAACGATACATACACGGTAAAATAATAAAGATAAACAACTAAATAAATATCACGAACAAAGCACGCATACACACCCAACCCTCCATCCTTCTGTCGATTTCACAGTGTACCACAGTCCCTTAGTCTGTATCGCCCCTGCGTTCCTTGGCGGCTACATTTAGTGCTTTTATAGCAGTGGGGTAAAAACTTTTTTTAGTCTGCTCGTCCTTGTCCTTGTAGATCTGTACCGTCTGCCTGACGGCAACAGTTCAAACAGGGAGTGTCCGGGGTGGGAAATGTCCTTTATGATATTCTGGGTTTTTTTGGTGCAGCGGGAACTGTGTAAGTCCTCCAAGGTAAGGAGAGGGCAGCCGACAATCCTCTGGGCGTTGTCAATGGCCCTCTGGAGCGCTTTCCTCTGAGCCGCTGTGCAGCTGGTGTACCACACGCATACACAGTATGTTAGTATGCTCTCAATGGAGCACCGATAAAAGGACAGCAGCAGTCTCTGAGTGATGTTGTTCTTCCTGAGCACCCTCAGGAAATGCAGTCTCTGCTGGACCGTTTTCAGCAGCGCAGTGGTGTTCACGCTCCACGTCAGGTCCTCCTCAATATGGATTCCCAGGAAGCGGAAATCCGCCACCCTCTCTACACAGTCCCCTCTGATAATCAATGGGGAAGGCAGGAGAATGGGATTCAGGAGCGGGAGATTCGCCATGATTGGTTGGCGGAGTCGACTCGATGGGCCGAATGGCCTAATTCTACTTGTCTAACTTGTGAACTTGTTCCCTGTCGACAGGAACATCTTCAAACAAGCCACAGAGTGTAGGACGCGGCGGGGGGAGAGGCCGGGCTGCTGGTAAGCGAAGGGGCCGCAGGAACAATGTGCCCTATAACCAGGAAGCAATGGACGAGCAACCTCCCCAGTTACCAAAAGCAACATGTGGTGAGTCTATGTTTTCCCTGCCCAGTCATTGTGCTTGCTTTAATGTTACACACAGTTTTCAGCGCCACCTCTTTAAGGATAGTTTTTTTTGTGTGGCTGTCTGCTCAACTCTGCCTAGATGGTTGCACATTCATCAACCAACGCTGAGTTTATTGGGTATTAAATCCTACTGGTTTTTAATTACGGCAAATGCCCTCGATGTGAAATGGAATTATTGTAATATTGAAAGATCGAGGGGGGGTGGGGGGTGGTTTAGACACGGCATGTTCGCGGGTCACAATGAACGGGGCACCAGCAGAGATATGTCCTGTTAATGAATGCTTACTCAGATTAGCAGTTGCTAATATCTCACCACCCCTAGAAGATTGGTCAGTGCAAAATTCATCTCTGGTCTTCACCAGATGAAAGTGATTATTCTGTGGACAGTTCAGTTTCCAGTAATCACAGCAGCAAAACAGCTTTGCCAGATTGGATGTGTTTTCTTCCCCACCCCCCTCCACCCCCCACTCTGGGGACACACCACACTATTCTGGAAGAAATATTTAGCTGTGCCTTTGGGGGTAGCACCTCATGTTAAAGCTGCCTTTGCGATCCTTTTTCTGATATGTAAAATTCCAGTTTTAATAGCCATGTGTACAAGAGGGTTTCTAAATAATAGTGCCGGGTCAGTGAAGAGTGACTGTACAACGAATAACTCTGAGGCAATGGTACGGCCTTTTAAGACCATTTTTCCGATCAAATTCTTAATGTCTCATTTCTTGCGTAGTTGGGTTGGGGAGGTAGCGATTTGGTGCAGAAATCTGTACCTGTGCCCACAAGTCAATACTTACATGGTGTCCATCTTGGAACGATTAGGGTGGGTTTTTTTGGTTTTTTTTGCCCTTAAGTCCATAATGTTCAATCCACTTCAAGCACCATAGTACGAGACTTCAATCTGTAAACAACCGCAAGAGTAGAGCCTACACAAGCAAAAACAAGTGTCGGAAGGAAGCACGATGTCTGCATACTTCCTGGTTACCCAACGGTCAAATGCTCACAGACTGGTCTTCGATAGAATTTTACTAATCCTGCACATCTAATGCTGTTTTAATACCAGAGATTTCTTTCTTTTTACCCAACAATGACAAACTTGTCGCAGCCTTTGATGTCTGCTGGTATAACTTCATCTAACTGATGGGTGGATAAGTGCATGGCATCTCAATGTTCAGTCACTTAACTGCATGCCTGGAGCTTGATGTGGTGATTGGCTTCCCTGGTAGTTCAGTAAAGTGCTCAGTCAAGTAGAGAACACTCAGTTCCAGACTTGTCGTACTTTAACGTATACCATATACCATTGTTGGTCACGGCGGTATGTGTCCCCTCCCCCTCCCCCCACGCTGGGAACTGGATTGACCCCTGATTTACCTCGCTCACTTAGCAACAGAAGTCGCAGGTTCTGCTACTTTAGAGATATTTCCCTCCAAAAATGTATTTCCTGCTCCAAGATTATTGCCAAAAGGCAATGGGAGTTTTGACAATGTCCAATATTTTTCATCCCGGGTGCATGAGATTTAACCATCCATAACTTTGCCACTATCTTTATTCATTCTGCTGCTAAAAGATAGACCTGCACACTGCCCCCCTCCCCTTGTTGACAACAGAATTCTGGGCACTTTATGGATGGGATTAACGTAGAGGTCGGTCGGCTACAGAATCAAATTTACCAATCAATGTGGAAATCAAAGCTAGACTCAAAGCTGAAGTGGGACAGGCAGTTTCTTAACTCAGTGGGACAGGCAGTATCTCAAGAGAAGGAATGGTCCCTCCTTCTTGAGACCTGAAATGTCACCCATTCCTTCTCTCCAGAGATGCTGCCTGTCCCGCTGAGTTAAGGCCCTGTCCCACTTTCCGGAGTTACGAACTCTCCCGCATTTTTCCCTTGATTCGAACTCGGAGAATTACGGTAATAGCCGTTCGTAAGTACTCGGGGCTATTTTTTTCATGTTGAACATGTTGAAAAAACGTCCCGACTTACCTGATGCCCCGAGTTCCTACGCTGACATTCTGAGCCGCTACGAAACATCTGCGGGCTCGCTGCTGATGTTACCCGACATTCCCCAAGTTCGAATCAAGGGGAAAACTCGGGAGAGCTTGTGAGTAACTCGGGAAATTGCGACAGGGTCTCAACTCCAGCTTTTTGTGTCTATCTTCGGTTTAAACTAGCATCTGCAGTTCCTTCCTACACAATGTGGCAATCAAGCTTTCAGCTCTCAAATGAGAAATGTAACCTTTGACAACTAGCTGCAAAACCTCTAACATCCAGTGAGCAGGGAGGGGCTTGCTCTTGTTTCCATTACTCATGTTTAAGTAGCCAGTGTGCACCAGTCTGTGAGCATATTGTAATAACTGCACAGTTGAAAGTGCTGGGCGTTGTGTTTCTCAATCAGCTGGGATGGTGGACAGCAAGCAGTCTTGAGTTCAGCTGCACAAGAGGACAGCAACCCTACAGGCAGGCACCCACCCTGTCAATTTGTGGACAGCTAGCTTCTTGAGCCATGGTGGACCTTCCCCTCAGAGTTGTTTTTCTTGCATTTTCACACTTGAGTGGTAAATAAATAAATAACTGGCTTGAGGATTTAAAAAAAAAAAAAAAAAAAGTTTTTTTGTGGAACGAAACGTTACTTTGCGAAAAGTCTGGTGAAATGTGTTGATCCTGTTTGTGTCCATGTTGCCTAAGTGACAGCAATCCTTCTGAGCGATCTGCGATCTGTGTTCAAATGAAGAGTCTCTCTATGCACACGTTCTTTCAAAAAACATAGGTTGGCTCTCTTGCAGTACAGCTCCCTTCATGAAGTGGCAACAGAAGTTTCTGGTAGGTCCGATCACAGTATCTACAACAAAAAGCAGTATGTGATTTTCTTCAAATATTAATCTCAAAAAAAGCTTAATTCTTTAAAAAGCAGTCCAAAGACTCGTTTTATGTGCATACAATGATATAACATAGAATCGAACTGCATTTCATTGAAAAGTAGTGTAACTTATTTTGTACATGAACACACTTCAGCTTCTGTCATCTGTTTTTTTTGTGAGGATTTTTGTGATCAAACATTTAATTACAGGTGTACCACTCAAAGATTGGTGATAAGTCTCTCTCTCTCTCTCTCTCTCGCTTTTCTTTCTATATTTTCTCCCTCCCTCTCTCACCCCTCACTCTCTCACCCCTCACTCTCTTCTCTCACCCCTCACTCTCTTCTCTCACCCCTCACTCTTCTCTCACTCTCTTCTCTCACTCTTCTCTCTTTCGCTCTCTCAGGAAATGTTCTCACATGAGAATAGCACCAGGTAAACCTTTAAACTTGTCGAGGGGACGTGCTAGACTAAAGTAGTGGTCAGGGTGCTGAAGATGCATTGAGAATAGTCCCTGTTCATGGAGCACCAGTTCTGTTCTCGTTTAAAAAACAAGTTCTGAACGGTGGCCTTGGTCAACTTGAAGGTGCCAGGAGCAGGCCTTTTGGCCCTACGAGCCAGCATGGCTGATCATCTAAAATCAGTTCCCCGTTCCTGCTTTCTCCCCATATCCCTTGATTCCATTAGCCCTCAGAGCTAAATCTAACTCTCTTGAAAACATCCAGTGAATTGGCCTCCACTGCCTTCTGTGGCAGAGAATTCCACAGATTCACAACTCTCGGAGTGAAAAAGTTTTCCCTCATCTCAGTCCTAAATGGCCTACTACTTATTCTTAAACTGTGACCCCCCCCGGTTCTGGACTCCCCCAACATGGGGAACATTTTTCCTGCATCTAGCCTGTCCAATCCCTTTGGAATTTTACATGTTTCCATAAGATCCCCTCTCGTCTTCCTAAATTTCAGTGAATACAAGCCCAGTCGACCCATTCTTTCATCATATGTCAGTCCCGCCATCCCGGGAATTAACCTGGTGAATCTACGCTGCACTCCCTCAATAGCAAGACTGTCCTTCCTCAAATTAGGAGACCTACACTGCCCACAAGGTGTGGTCTCACCAGGGCCCTGTACAACTGCAGTAGGACCTCCTTGCTCCTAAACTCAAAAAACTTGAAGGAAAAAAAAGAGTTGCTTTAAACTAAAGGCAAGGATTCTTGGAATGGCTAACTATCATCCATTAAATTGTTTTTAAAGGAAAGTCTCACAACTGTGAAGCTCAAATATCCTGTCTTTACCTCCATTTTATTGTTTGCTTTAGCAGCTGGTCTGAATTCTCGATTTGGGTTAGATTTAAGATGGAGTGATCTTTCTTACCTTGATTCGTAAATGAGCATCTCAACAACTCACAACTTCCTCAAATATGTTGCTTGCAGACCCTCTGGTGGGATATAAAACAGGTGCAAGAGTAGGCCATTCAGCTCCTTGAGCCAGCATTGCCATTCAATATGATCATGGCTGATCATCCTGAATCAGTACCCCTTTCCTGCCTTCTCCCCATATCCCTTGATTCCATTCGCCCCAAAGAGCAAAATGTAACTCTTGAAAGATTGGTGTGTATTAGTTCTTGTGGGGTTGTTCCTGAAAATATGTATTTGGAGGTGTTGCGAGGTCTGGCTGATGCTGGATTTCCCTTTGAACAAATTGCTAGCTGTATCATAGAAACATAGAAATTAGGTGCAGGAGTAGGCCATTCGGCCCTTCGAGCCTGCACCATTCGCCATTCAATATGATCATGGCTGATCATCCAACTCAGTATCCCGTACCTGCCTTCTCTCCATACCCCCTGATCCCCTTAGCCACAAGGGCCACATCTAACTCCCTCTTAAATATAGCCAATGAACTGGCCTCAACTACCCTCTGCGGCAGAGAGTTCCAGAGATTCACCACTCTCTGTGTGAAAAAAGTTCTCATCTCGGTTTTAAAGGATTTCCCCCTTATCCTTAAGCTGTGACCCCTTGTCCTGGACTTCCCCAACATCGGGAGCAATCTTCCTGCATCTAGCCTGTCCAACCCCTTAAGAATTTTGTAAGTTTCTATAAGATCCCCCCTCAATCTCCTAAATTCTAGAGAGTATAAACCAAGTCTATCCAGTCTTTCTTCATAAGACAGTCCTGACATCCCAGGAATCAGTCTGGTGAACCTTCTCAGCCCTCCCTCTATGGCAATAATGTCCTTCCTCAGATTTGGAGACCAAAACTGCACGCAATACTCCAGGTGTGGTCTCACCAAGACCCTGTACAACTGCAGTAGAACCTCCCTGCTCCTATACTCAAATCCTCTTGCTATGAAAGCCAACATACCATTCGCTTTCTTTACTGCCTGCTGCACCTGCATGCCTACCTTCAATGACTGGTGTACCATGACACCCAGGTCTCGCTGCATCTCCCCCTTTCCCAATCGGCCACCATTTATCTTTTTTTGATCATTATGAAACTGGTTTCAGAACACACTTCAAAAGGCAAATACGCCCCTAAAGGTTAAACTCCCAAAGAACATTTGACTTTGAGAAAACTGCATGTAATTATTAATATGGGCGGCACAGTGGCGCAGCGGAGAGTTACTCCCTTACAGCGCTTGCAGCGCCGGAGACCCGGGTTCCACCCCGACTACGGGTGCTTGTCTGTACGGAGTTTGTACGTTCTCCCCATGACCGTGTGGCCTTTCTCCGAGATCTTCGCTTTCCTCCCAAACTCCAAAGACATACAGCTATGTAAGTTAATTGGCTTGGTGTAAGTGTAAATTGTCCCCCGCGTGTGTAGGGTAGTGTTAATGTGCGGGGATCACTGGTCAGTGTGGACTCGGTGGGCCAAAAGGCCTTTCCACACTATCTCTAAACTAAACTATTGGTCAAAGCCGACTTTAAACAAATATATTGGAGAGGTGAAATACACTTTGCGGCAGTAGTGACACTATTGAGATGCTCTCTGAGATGGATGTCATTGTCTTGAACGTCCATGGTTATTTTCAATTGCCCAACTTCAGTTCAGCGGTCTCAAGTTATTTGAGTGGGGGGGGGGGGGGGGGGGGGGGGGGGGCAGAGATCCCTTCCTCTGCTGCTTCCAATGAACTTATTGGAAAGATCCGAGCTTGGTTTTAAGGGCAGATTTAACGGCCAATGTCATTTGTCATTCTTCCCCCCTCTGTTCACCCTTAAACCAAAGTAAATGCTTTTGGGTAACAAACCCATGGCTTGCTAGCACTAAGACTGCTGTGGGACAATGCCACTTCAATGCAAGCAATCAACAACATGAACAGCAACTCACCTTATTTTTTACAGTTTTCTTCCTCTTTTCCTCAACGCCTGCTTTGGAGCATTTCTGAAAAGAATGTAGATTTTTCAATATTTTTGGCCCTGGAATGCAAATTGGTTCAGTGCCCAGTGTTTCTGGGGGTGCAGCTGTCCATAGCTTGGCTTCCTTTATTAGTGCCCATCGATCTCCCCGTTTCATTTGGCCCACCCCCACAGGACTGATGACCTTGCAACGGTCACAGTGGTCACCCCTTCCTCTCCCACACTTCAGCGAACAGTGTCTTTAAGGGAGTGTGCAATGGCCAATAATGCACACGGCAGCAGTAAACATAGAAACATTGAAAATAGGTGCAGGAATAGGCCATTCAGCCCTTGGAGACAGCACCGCCATTCAAAATCAGTAGCCCGTTCCTGCTTTCTCCCCGTATCCCTATATCCTGTTAGCCCTAAGAGCTCTTTCTTGACAACATCCAGTGAATTGGCCTCCACTGCCTTCTGTAGCAGAGAATTCCATAGATTCACAACTCTCTGGGTGAAAAACACACACACACACACAGGGAATAATTAGCGAATGGCCAAGCTGCCGTGGTTTTGCTGGGAGTTTTTAGGTTTGGGCTTGTCGTGAAGGTGAGGCCTGTCTGTGTTGCTGGTTTTGTGGTCTGAGCTGTGCGTACGAGTTATCTGTTCTGTTAATGAAAGATTTATCAAGTGGCGGAAAATGTTTTTTAAAAGTCAAAACCTGTCTCTCTCAGTTCCACAGTTAACACTCTGCAGCAGGATGATAAAGTAGACGCACAGAAAAAAAGCTGGTGGGCTAATTGTCACCACCCAAAAAACGCAGGAGTTAAAACAAACGTTCCCCCTCACCTTGACGGGAACCAACTTGCATAGGAATTCCACTTCTGTTTCTTCGTTGTCTTTTGGACTCAGTTGCCACAAAATGAAGCTTGAGATTCACAGCTGGAGTTGGGGATGCTCTTTATCCCTTTCAATGACCAAAGGTTGGAAAATGTCAATGAATGCTCCTGTTCAGAAATGTGTCTCCATGTCCTGGATACTTCTCCGCCCTGCCGCTCCGTTTCACATCCACTTGGGGGGAAAAAACAAGCCTGTGACAGGATATAAAAGTTGTACTGATGCCTACTGTGTGTTCAAGATTATACAAGTACCATGGGAGAGGTTGGATTTATTAAAAAAAAACAAACAAAATTGCTGGCAAAGGCTCTCCTGCCCAGACAAAGCTCGGCCGAGTGTAAAATTCAAATTCGGAGGTGAACTCAGTTTTTGGGTCCACTCCACTTCAGCCATTTCAAAGTCCAAAAGTGTGCAAGGAAATGACTCTCAAACACGTCCGATGCTTCAGGGAATGGTTAAAAGCGCATCCAGTCCTTTGTTGCCTCTCTGAAGGCCCGTGGTGGTTCGGCATTTTCTGGAAAAGCTCTTCCACCCAGGAGGTTTGCGATCTGCTGGCGGGACAGGCACGTGCGTTAATTGGCGTTTTCGACAGTGGCGGCCCTCGCTGGCGGAGCGGGCCGCCGCAGCTGCCTGGTGTTAATGCTACAAATGTTGACAGGTGCTCTCTCGGGGTATCTGGCTCTGTGCTGGCCCCAAGGTTCTGCAGATGAAGCAAAGCCCGGCATCTGGACTGTGCTGCCTAAAACAAGCCAGCCATGTCTGTGTGCCTGGGCCTTGCTTCATGCCGTTTCTCTGTTCCTGAACTATCATGTCGTGTACAACCCATAAGGGTCTGATGATTTCTGAAAGTTAATGCAGGCAGCCTGAAATTCAATTTCAATTCTTCCCCCTCCCCCAAAAGAACAGTTGGCACCTCTATATGGGGGACACAGTGGTAGAGTTGCTGCCTAGTTCCAGCACTTGCAACCGGAGACCCAGGTTCCCTCCCGACTATGTTCTCCCCATGACCCACGTGGGCTTTCTCCGACATCATCGGTTTCCTCCCACACTCCAAAGACGTACGGGCATGTAGGCTAATTGGCTTGGTAGATGTTTTTAAAAAATTGTTCCTAGTGTGTGTGTGTGTGTGTGTGTGTGTGTGTGTGTGTGTGTGTGTGTGTGTGTGTGTGTGGGTTGCAGGTCAGCGCAGACCCATTGGGCTAAAGGGCCTGTTTCCACGCTGTAACTAAACTAATGGATGCTTGGCTCGCACCAATCCTGCTCCTGCTTTTAGCATGAGTGCCCTGTCCTTCCAAAATCAAGCCCGATGGCACCGGGCAGTAGGTGGGCCGACTGGAATCACTCAACAGCCTTGACTTCCTCCTGGGTCTCTGTCAATGTAACCATTCCATCTTAACCACTGACACAAACGCCAAGAAAAATGAGGCACAATTTGTGACTGATTTTTACCGATCATTGTGGGGAAATTTTCTTTAGTATCCGCCTTGTTCATTGGTCCAATATTCCACTCTTCCCTGAGATGGGGGGGGGGTCTCAAAGTGATTTGACATCCGCCCTGTTACTAAAGGTGTCTTGTCTCTCCGGCCCTGTTCTCTAGGCTGCTGGGAAGCTCATTAAGTTAACCCTTGGAGTGTGGTGGTTACATTCTGTCACGTTTTTTTTTAAAATAATAATAATAATAATCTTTATTTATATAGCACTTTTCAACAAAACCAGTATTTGAACCAAAGTGCTTTACAGAGTTTGATTAAATTAATAGAACAGACCAAATGTCAATATATCCATACAAAACAAAAAAGTGAAAAAAGAAAAAAGAAAAAAAAAAAAAAAAAAAGAATTTTGTTTAAATTGGCTGCCTATACTCCCATACTCTCCTCATGTGGAAAAGGGCTTCTATTTTTGTGTGCTGCCCAATGTGGTCTCTGCTTGCTGCCCGTGTACGGGAAGACAGGTCAGAAAGTCCTTCACAAACGGTCAGCCATATTGTTATCGCTGTCAAATCCAATCTGCTGTAAAAATGCAGAGCACGATTCAGATTCAGATTCAGATTCAATTTAATTGTCATTGTCAGTGTACAGTACAGAGACAACGAAAATGCATTAGAGACAACGAAATTCGATGCTGCTGATTTGTTGTGAACAGTAAAAATTGATATGATGAATGTTCGTCATCGCTGGATCCAGTGTCTGCCTGCATGGGGTGGGCTTCAGCGATGTGATTTTGCGAGTTGCTGCTTTCACAGGTGTCCGTCCGTGAAGGGAAAGTGATGTAAAGACAATTGATGGTGCTCAGCGTATGTAAATTCCTTCAATCCACCTGCATTCTTTTACTAGATGGTATAAACTGATTTGCTCAGTGTTATAAACTGGCTAAACAGAGCGTTAACTCACCTGGTGTGGTGGCAGAGATTTCAGGTGTCGTCGGCAACGGCTGTGAACAGTGCCGACCCCGACCTGCTTAAATAGCATCAATAGACAATAGGTGCAGGAGTAGGCCATTCGGCCCTTCGAGCCAATCATCCCCAATCACTATCCCGGCTTGTTCTGTCCGCAGAAGCAAAATATGACGGGGACCATTTGAAACAGGGTTTCCAATTTTACATTCCCAAGTCCACAATGAAGGTGCGTTTTTTCTCCGGCAGTGAGGCCTTTGCCCGATTCTTCAGTGCATGGGTCTGCTGAAGAGAGACCATTGTCCCTTTGAGTTGATTTGGGGGGGGAAAGCCTCCCGGGTTTTGTTTCCGTTCCACGTCTCTTTGCCCTCGTGACGTGCCCTGCACCCACAGCTTTGGACGAGACCGTGTTTCCAATTTCAGGGGCTTTGCCTGCTCTTGTCTGAATGCTTCCTTGCTTGGCAGTAAAGCGAATGATGGAGGTAAACGCCCACTCATGGCGGTCTGAGCTGTGACGGTTCTGACTGGCTCTGTAAATGTACATCCATCAATGGGGGGGGGGAGAAGGAATCTCATGACCGCTGTGATCTAAACACTAGGGTGGGGGAAGGAAGGAATCTCGACCGCTGTGATCTAAACACTAGTTTGCCTCTCAACATCCTATGGTCAGGTACAAATATTGGACTTGGCATTCAAAGTTGCACACGGGAATCTAAAGACTTGTCCAAAAGCAGATGATGTGCAGTGTTGTTCACCCATTCGGTACACAGTGCAGTTTGGAGTCATAAACTGGCTTGCTAGTCTGTCTAAATTTGTAGGTGTCCCGGTGGCAGTGGTACATTCACATGGCATCCATTGCTTCATGCCGCTGAGAGAGAATGGAGAAACTATGCTTTTGTTCCTGCCTCCCACCTTTATTGCACCCTTGAAAACCAAACTGATAGTGCCACTTCTTTTTTAAAAACCCAAGAGATAAAGCCCCGCTTCTGGGACACTCCACTTGCCCGAGTGAAATGGTTGAGTTCTGCCACCTTAAATGGAACCTGGTGCTAAATAGCAGGTTGGTTGTAGGTTTTCAAAAGAGTGATCCGAGCATTTTAGTGTAAGCAACAGCCAGTTCTGCTCATTGCATGAATATCTTCATTTTGTCGGGGGAGGGAGAGGGGGGAGGGGGGGGGCGTTCTTGGCAAAACCCTGTCGACAGGATGGTGCTATCAGGAACCCGGTGCTTGGAAGGGGGCGGCGATTGAGTTGATTGCGAGATGCAGCGTGGAAACTGGGCAATTCTGGCCTCCCGAGTCCATTCCGGCCATCGATCACCAGAAGGGTCTCGATCCGAAACGTCACCCATCCCGTCCGTCTCTTCAGAGGTGCTGCCTGTCCTGCTGAGTTACTCCAGCATTTTGTGTCTACTCGCCCGATTTCTTTTGCGTCCGCTCGCAGACGCGCCAGGGGGTGTGGGAAGAAACCTGGAGCACCCGGTCCCCAGGGAGAGCATGCAAACTCCGTGCAGGCAGTACCCGAGGTCGGGGTCGAACCTGGTTGTCCCAGCTGCACCACCGTGCATCGAAATAAACCGTGTGCACTTCAATATTCACCCCTTTCAGATTGCCCACTAATCTGCAACTGAATTTGGCAACGCCTGGTTCGACCCAGACCATGAGTGCTGCCTGTGCAGTTTGTTTCTGCGGTGACCTGCATGGGTTTCCTCCAGTTTCCTCTGCACTCCAAAGACATACAGGTTGATAGGTTAATTGGCTTGGCGTATGTGTTAAAAATTGCCCCTAGTGCGTGTAGGATAGTGTTCATAATTTATAATATGCTGGTCGGTGTGGACTCGGTGGGCTGAAGGGCTTCTTTCTGCGCTGTATCTAAACTAAACAAGTGTGTGAATGGGTGCTACATGGTAAATGTTAGGGAATTACATGGTAAATGGTGGGGAATTACATGGTAAATGGTAGGGAATTACATGGTAAATGGTGGGGAATTACATGGTAAATGGTGGGGAATTTACATGGTAAATGGTAGGGAATTGAAGAATGTAGGTGAACAGAGGGATCTGGGAATAACTGTGCACAGTTCCCTGAAAGTGGAATCTCATGTAGATAGGGTGGTAAAGAAAGCTTTTGGTGTGCTGGCCTTTATAAATCAGAGCATTGAGTATAGAAGTTGGGATGTAATGTTAAAATTGTACACGGCATTGGTGAGGCCAATTCTGGAGTATGGTGTACAAGTTTGGTCGCCTAATTATAGGAAGGATGTCAACAAAATAGAGAGAGTACAGAGGAGATTTACTAGAATGTTGCCTGGGTTTCAGCAACTAAGTTACAGAGATAGGTTGAACAAGTTAGGGCTTTATTCTTTGGAGCGCAGAAGGTTAAGGGGGGACTTGATAGAGGTTTTTTAAAATGATGAGAGGGATAGACAGAGTTGACGTGGAAAAGCTTTTCCCAC